>NC_057863.1:616706790-616741790 GCF_019393635.1 Dromiciops gliroides | reverse complement strand
CTCTCACGCACACCACTTCCCAGGCAGATGTTTGCTTAGCCTGGATATAAATATATTTACATACACACACAGCACCATGTACACAGAGGTTAAGCAAACATCTGCCTGGGAAGCGTCAGGAGGCAAGTGAGTTCCAATGGAAAACCCAGGTTGGATTGGTACCAAGGAGTCTTCAGAGATTTGGATTTGTACCCAGCAGTCCTGGGTAGAGGACATTATTATTCCTATTTTACAAATGAGAAAACTGAGGATTAGAAAGTGACATGCCCAAGGTCACATTGCTAGCAAATTACTGAAGGAGGCCATCTTGGTTCCAAGTCCTAAGATTGGTTGATTGACCTGGAAGGCCCCCACGCCCCTGGCTTTTGCCTGACCCTGTACTGATGTGCTCAGGTTCTCGATTTCAGGGAGTTCAGTCTGACTATGAGCTCCCTAATTTCCTGACTCCATTCTGTTGCATGGGCTATAACACCCCATAACTGGACTTTATTTCTTTCTCACCTCTACTTCCCAGAATTCCTGTTTTCCTTCAAGGGTTAACTCCAATGTTACCCCTTACTGCCTCAGGCTGTTCCTGATGCCCTCTGCTGCTAATGAGGCCCTCTCCCCAAAATTACTTGGTGTTAGGCTCATATACCCAGAGCTCTGAGGCTGTTGGCTCTCATGGGATCATACTGCTGGAGCTGGAAGGGACATGAGAAGTCACAAAGTCCATTCACCCCAACCCTCTCCTCCTCCTTCCTTCCTTCCTTCCTTCCTTCCTTCCTTCCTTCCTTCCTTCCTTCCTTCCTTCCTTTCCTTATTTTTTTGCAGGGCAATGAGAATTAAGTGATTTGCCCACGGTCACCCAGCTAGTTTCAAGTATCTGAGGCTGGACTTGAACTCAGGCCCTCCTGATCTGGGGTGGGTGCTTTATCCACTGTGCCATCTAGCTGCTTCTTCTTCTTCTTCTTCTTCTTCTTCTTCTTCTTCTTCTTCTTCTTCTTCTTCTTCTTCTTCTTCTTCTTCTTCTTTACTGAGGCCCAGAGAGGTAAATTATTTACCCAAGATCACACAGGTAGAAAGTAACAGAGTTGGGATTCAAACTCAGATGCTTTGTTGCCAAATCCAGTGCCCTTTTAACGGTATCAAGCTTTGTTTATGTAGCAGAGTGGATAGAAACTGGGCCTAGGGTCAGGAAGACCTGAGTTTAAATCCAGCCTCAGATACTTACTAGCTGTGTGAACCTGGGCAAGTCACTTAAACCTATTTTCCTCAGTTTCCTTATTTGCAGAAATGAGCTGGAGAAAGAAACGGACAAGCACTCCAGTATCTTTACCAAGAAAACCCTAAATGGACTCATGAAAATTCAGTAGAATCATGGGATCAAACATCAAAAACCATCCAGTCCAAATCCCCATTTTATAAACGAAGAACACAGAGGTTCTTCTAACACAGAGGTTAAGTGCCTTACCCTAGGTTATACAGTTTGGGACAGAGAAGATTTAAACCCTGGGCCTCTGGCTCCAGAGCCAGCAGTCTTCCCGGTATACCAAACTACTTCTCAATATACTCACCTGTGAATATATTTTTCTCCCGAGGAAGACGTAAGCTCCCTGAAGGCAGGGACTATATTGTTTTGTCTTTGTGTCCTTGAAGCCCAATCACAGTGCAGAAATTCAATTGCAGGCTTATTGAATCGAGCTGAATGAAAAGGGTTAAACTTGAGGGGAAGAGTGGGGTGGGACCGAAGAAATAAAGCTAAGCCGCCCATCCATGCGGATCCCTGCGCTCCAGCTGTAGCAGATAAATGGGCAGAACGTCTGGGAGGTACCTAATGACACAGAGTTATTTCAGAGCCATTATGTAGGATAACCATAATTACGTTCAGGAGCAGAGAAGGTCAAACCGGCTCGTCCGACTGCTCCACTCCAGAGACACTCTTGCTAACATCTCAACAAGCAGCCCCAGCCCTATGCCCAGGATGAGCCACAAGGAGGCACGAGGGAGAGACTCCAAGAGGGAGGGCTGAGCTTCTGCAACCAGAGGGAAACAGTCTGTCATCTGGGTCTGCCTCCCCAAACCCTTTCCTCATTCCCCCTTTGGCTGTAGTTCACGTGCTGCTAAGATGGCCCTTTGCATGATCACAGACCGGCAGAGTTGGAAGAGGCTCTAGAACAGAAGCTATCACAGTGGGGAAGGTCCTTAGAACGTAGATTTTCAGCATTGGGAGGGATCTTAGAACAGAAAATGTCAGATCTGGGAGGGTGCTTAGAACATAGGATGTCAGAGTTGGAAGGAACCTTAGAACACAGAATGGCAGAGCTGGGAGGGGGTCTTACGACAGAAAATGTCAGAGCTGAAAGAGAACATAAAATACAAAATTAGAGATGGAAGGGCCTCCAGAACATAGAATGATAGAGCTGGGAAAGATATTAGAACAGGAAATAGATCTTGGAAAGATTCTATTTTTTTATTTTTCATTTATTTTTCATTTATTTTATTTTTTTGGTGAGGCAATTGGGGTTAAGTGACTTTGCCCAAAGTCATACAGGTAGTAAGTGTTAAGTGTCTAAGGCCGGATTTGAACTCAGGTACTCCTGAATCCAGGGCCGGTGCTCCATCCACTGCGCCATCTAGCTGCCCCTGCTTGGAAAGATTATAGACTATACAATGCCAGAGCTGGCTAGGACCTCAGAATATGGAATGAACAATGTGGGAGGAACTTTAGAACTTTCTGTGAGACTACAGAGATCATTTTCATTTTACAGAGGAGGAAACTGAGGCCCAGGGAGGGAAGTCACTTGTATGAAGAGGTCACAGCCCTCATGACCCAAACCTTCTGAGTCTAAATCCAGTGTTCTTTCTGTTGCATTATACTGCCTGTGAGGCGGAGAATTCAAATATTATTATCTCCATTTTACAGATGGAAGACTGAGGCTTAAGGCTGTGAAAAGACTTGCCCAGGAGCTGTAATCCTGATTCAATACACATGCAGATTCACACGTGCTGGAGGAATCTCACTCTATTTGCTTAGGAGCTGGTGCAAGGGAAAGATCCGAGATCTGATCCTACCACTTGCTATCCGTATGACCCAAGGCAAAGCCATTAGCTACTCTGGGCCTTCCTTTCCTCTGTAAAGGGAGGGGATTGGACTGGGTGACCCCTAAAGACTCTAATAGTTCTAGCTCGGGAATCCTGTGATCTGTTTTCATTGTTATGGGTAACTGGGAGAACAGGTAACTTACTGCATGCCTGACTGTGCTAAGTGCTGAGGATATAGAGAAAAGCCAAAGACTTCCCTCTCTTCATGGAGCTTTCAGTCTATTGCGAGACACAACATGAGACTCTGCAGGAACAAGAGACAGACAGAATAAAGCTCAGGTGATCCCAGAGGGAAGGGATTGGGAAAGGCTTCTTGTAGAAGGTGGGGTTGTAGCTGGGACTTGAAGAAATCTGGGGGGCCGGGAGGTGGAGGTGAAGAGGCAGAATTCCAGGCATGGGGGACAGCCAAGAGGAAATGCCTAGAGGCAGGAGATGGTGTTTCTTATTTGAGGAACAGCAAGGAAACCAGAGTTACCGGATCTTAGAGTGTGTGGGGGTGAGTAAGGTGTAAAAAGACTGAAAAGTTGAGGGTGAGAGGGAAGGTTATAAAGGGCTTAGAATGTCAAACAGAGAATTTTCTATTTGATCCTTGAAGTGACAGAGTCACTGGAGTTGATTGAATGGGGAAGGGGGGGTTAGATGGGTGTGACATGGTCATATCTGTGACAAGCGAGTGGAGGACAGATTGGAGCAGGGGAGAGACTTAAAGCAGAGAGACAAGGTAGCAGGCTTTACTATAGTCCAGGAGTGAGGTGATGAGAGTCTGCATCAGGTTGGCGGAAGAGAGGGCATGTTCAAGGGATGTTATGAAGGTAGAATGGATAGGATTTGGCAACAGATTGAGGCTGGGAGGTGAGGATAAGGAGTTGAAGGTGACACCTAGGTTGGGAGCCTGGAGGACTGGGAGGATGGTGGTGTCCTCAACAGTAACGGAAGTTCTAGAAAGGGGGAAGGTTTTGGGGGGAAAATCATTCACTTTTGGACATGTTCAGTTTAAGATGTCTATGGGACATTCAGTTAGACAGATCTAATAAGCAATCAGGGCAGCTAGGTGGCACCATAGAGCATATAATCAGAAAGACCTGAGTTCAAATTTGAATTCAGACCCTAACTAACTGTGTGACCCTGGGCAAGTCACTTCACCCTGTTTGCTTCAGTTTCCTCATCTATGAAATGATATGGAGAAGGGAATGGCAAAACCAATCCAGTATCTTTGCCAAGAAAACCCCAAATGGGGTCACAAAGAGTCAGGCACAACCGAAACAACTAAGCAGCAGCAACAACAGACAATCAGAAATGGAGTCTGGAGGTTAGAGGAGTGGTTAGAGACAGATAAAGCAGGTCTGAGAATCATCAGCATAAAGGTGATATTAGAGTTCATAAGAGTTGAGGTCAAACAAATTGATTTAGAGGGAGAAGCAAAGGCCCAGGAGAAAAGCTGTGGAATACCCACCACTGGGGATGTGATCTAGATGAAGATCCATCAAAGCAGACAGAGAAGGAGTGGTCAGAGAGGTAGGAGAAGAACCAGGAGACAGCTGTGTCCCAGAAACCCAGAGAAAAGGGCGATGGATGGGTGTGACATGATCAGATGTGTGACAACTTAGTGGAGGATGGAGTGGAGCAGGGGGAGACTTAAGGTAGAGAGACTAGTTAGAATATCAAAGAGGAGAGAGTCATCAACAGTGTCAAAGCCTCTAGAGGAGGTCTAGGGGAATAAGATTGAGAAGATCATTAGATCTGGCAACTAAGAGACCTCATGGTTCAAACTCCTTTTTTTATAGATAAGGAAACTCAAAGAAACCCAGAGAAATAAAATGATTTGCTTAATTTAAGATCAAATAGACAGTAAATGGCGAGGTCAGGGTTTGAACTCACATCCAGTAACTCTAAGTTTGTCAGGAAAAATTCAGCATTCTTTCTACTGTACCATGGCTTCACTGGGAAAGACAAAACACTCAATAATAATCAGTTTTCTTCCTCTTTCCTTTCTTCCTAGGAGCCAGGGAAGGAAGCAATGGGATCCCAGGAAGAAAGGAAGGAGACATGCCTTTATTAAACACCTACCATTTGATCCTAACAACAAACCGGAGAGGTAGGAGCTATTATCCCCATTTTCAGTGGAGGAAACTGAGGCAGGCAACAGTTAAATGATTTGCCTGGATCACGAAACTAGGAAGAATTGGAGGCTGGATTCATACTTAAGTTTTCCTGACCCCAGTTCCTGAACTCTAGCCACTGGACCACCCAGCTGCCTCACCCAATCGAGGTCATGAAGGGAGAAACTTCAGAGGGCAATTAGTCCAACCCATACCTGCCTAAGAAACCCTTCTCCAACAGTGGCATTGCAAGGGGTCATCCAGGTGAGGTCCATACTTTGCCCAAAGTTAACTAACCTGTCTGAGTTACATCAAGGGAAAAATCAGACAGAGCCAGGGTGAAAAACACCCCAAGGGGCCATCAGGACACCAGAGCTCAAGTTGTGTGCTCATCACTGCCTTACTGTGTGACCTCTCAGAGGTCCCTAGCCATCCCTTCTCTGGGCTTATCTACAAAATAAGGGGTTGGGCTAGGTGATCTCTAATAGATCCTTGAGCTCTGACATTCTGCTTTCTAAGAGTCCTCCCATTTCTGACATTCTATGCCCCAAAGAACCCTGCCCCATTCCCACCCATGATCCCAGTTCTTCCTTTCTATGTTCTAAGATCTTTTACAGCACTGATATTCTCACCCCAACTTCTAAGGGCCCCCTGGCCCTGACATTCTGTGTTCTAAGGACCTCCCAGCTCTGACATCCTGTGTTCTAAGGCCCCTCCCAGCCCTGACATCCTGTGCTCTAAGCATCTCTCCCAGCGTCATCATTCTACAGTGTAAGAGCCCAGCCCAGGCCTGACATTCTGTATTCTAAGGCCCCCTTCCTCCTCAGACATGCTGTTTCCTAAGGTCAGGGCACCTTTCCTGCTCTGACAGCCTATGATGAATCCGCTGCCTGCCTGATGAAGGCCCCTGGCCCCCGGAGGCCCCTCCATCGGCATTCTCTCCTCTGCCTCTCTCCCTGAGGCCAGGAGCTCTTCACTGCCTGTCCCCCCGGGGCGATTATTTATTATTTTCCTCCTGAAAGTGTTCCTGAGACACAGTTCTCATGAAAGATGTTCCCCCGAATCGAGCAGGACGGCATCATAATTCACCCTGGCTCCAGCTGAAATATTTGAACGACAACACATTACCGTCCAATTTCGCCGCTCTCCGCTCCGAGGGAGCCGCCGGAAGGCCCACTTAGTGCTGCTTGGAGCTCTTTGTGGAATTGGCTGGCATGGGCTCACAGGCTCAAGGCTGAGGGAGGCTTCTGCAGCCTGGAGATTGGATACCATGACTGACATCTGACTAGGGCCAGCTGCTGCCCTGCCTGGCCTTGCCCCTCACACCCAAGTGTGTGTCCCCCCCTCAGACTGGCAATTCTCTCTCAGCAGGGACTATTGTCTCTATCTGAAGCATCCCCTAACCCCAAGACAGAGACCATTTCTCCCTCCCTGCCTCAGTGGGACTAGGGGCTCCAGAGAGCTAGGTCTATGACTTCCCATTCAGACTGGGGGCCTCATTAGGACAAGAAATGCTTCTTCATCAGACAAGGAATACTCTAAGGACAGGGATAGTATCTTTCCTCTTCCTCTAGCTTCCTCTTCCAAGCTCCCCTAGAGAGGGATTGTGTCTCTTCCTTAGTCTATACCTCCCCAAAATGCCCTCTGATACTTTGACTCATCTTTCGCTGATGATTTCCTGATGAATCTTTTCAGTGTTGTGGATACCAAATAAGGTTATTTTATTATTTTTTTGGTGTGGGGGGGGTTGGTCAATAAGGGTTAAGTGACTTGCCTGGGGTCACACAGCTAGTAAGTGTCAAGTGTCTGAGGCCAGATTTGAACTCAGGTCCTCCTGAGTCCAGGGCCAGTGCTCTATCCACTGCGCCACCTAGCTGCCCCCTAGATAAGGTTATTTTACAGATGAGGAAACTGAGACCCAGGGAGGTGACTGAGCTGATAAAGTACCTGGAAATTATCTTATAGGAAGGATGTTTGAAAGAAGTAGGATTGTTTAGGCTGGAGAAGAAAGAATTTAGAGGAGGCAGGAATGTTGTTTTCAAATATCTGAAGGGCTATTATGGAGTAGAGGCAATAGACATGAGGTAGCTAGGTAGCACCACAAATAGAATCCTTCCGAGTCAGGAAAACCCATGTGCAAATTCTGCTGTAGGCGCTTGTGGGCTCTGTGGTTGTAGGAAAATCACTATCCTCTCTGCCTCAGTATCTTTATCTGTAAAATGAAAAGGTTAGACTGGATGGTCTCTAAGGTCCCTTTCAATTCTAAATCTTTGATTCTATGTCTTCTTCTGTGAAGTTCCCAAGGACAAACCTGGAAACTCTGTCTGTGTGTGTGTGTGTGTGTGTGTGTGTGTGTGTGTGAAATTATGTTTCTTATCTTAAAAATATTTTATTGATGCCTTTTGTTTTTATATCACTATGATTTCTGGATACACTTCCCCTTTCCCTCACCTAAACAGATGGCAAATGAATCTTCCCTTCAATTCAATCTGATTTAATTCAATTGTTCTGCAAGCTAACAAGTATTTAAAAAGCACCTACTATGTGCCAGGTACCATGAGAGGTTCTGGGAATCAAGAGGGAAAAAACGAAACAGTCCTTGCCCTCAAAAAGTCTATATTCTCAGGGCAGCTAGGTGGTGCAGTGGATAAAGCACCAGCCCTGGATTCAGGAGAACTTGAGTTCAAATCTGGCCTCAGACACTTGACGCTTTCTAGCTGTGTGACCCTGGGCAAGTCACTTAACCCTCGTTGCCCTGCCCCCTGCCCCCCAAAATGAATACAAATAATGGGAATAATAAAAACATTACAAAAAAAGAAGTCGGGGCAGCTAGATGGCACAGTGGACTCATTGTCTTCTACCTTTCTACCAAAAGAAGGGAGAGGCTCCTGGGGAGGAGATAAGCTGAGCTTTCTATGGACTGAAGCTGTCAAAAGAGGCCCTGGACTCCTTTGATGAGCTTTCTTTCAGGGCACCTAGATGGTAAAGTGGATAGAGTGCCATGCCTTGAGTCGAGAAAACTTAAGTTCAAATCTGGCTTCAGACACTCACTAGCTGTGTGACCTTGGACAAGTCACTTTACCCTGTTTGCTTCAGTTGCCTCATTGGTAAAATGAGGTAAAAGGAAGTGGTAAACAATTCCAGTATCTTTGCCAAGAAAACCTCAAATGGAGTCACCAAGAGTCAGACATGACTTAAAAATGACTCAACAGCAACAATAATGAGCTCTTTCTTTCACTTGAGGGGTCAGCATGGTGCCTGTTCAATAGTAGAGGCTTGTTGACTGACTTGATGTAGGCAAGTAGTGTCTTGGAGACTTATTGGGGAGATCATTTAGGGATCTGTGCTCAGATGAAAGTGGGACTTGATGACTTTTGAGGTGCTTTCCTATAAATCCAAGTTCCTTGGCCAAGGTTATAGTCCTTGTAAGTGGAAGAATATGACTTCAGCCAGTCTTTTCTTGGGACCTCACAGAGCACACTGATGCACAAGCTGTGAAATCGTGTGTGTCATGGTCCATCTGTGTTATTTCAGGATTGAACCTTCTCTAAATCTCCTCTTTCCCACAGTGCCCAGTATGGTACCCTGCAGAAAGCATGCTCTTAATAAGTTTTAACTGAATAGATCTTATAATCATAGATTTATAGCTGGAAGGGGTTCTTCTATTTTCCTAGATGTGTTTCCTTGGGCCGATCCCTTCTCTTTTCTGGGCTGACCACAATGTTTGAATGCCAAACGTAGGTTTACCCAAAAGACTATTTTACAAAGAACTCACACAAGGAAGGTGCTCACATGGAGGTCAGAAGAAGTGATAAAAGAATACTCTTGAGGTCTCTCTGGAGAACTTTTGAATCAATTGCATGACATTGGAGATGATGGCAAAGGACAGCTCAGCATGGTGTTCCCACATCAAGGAAGCTGCCATGTTCTATGTGTGAAGCAGAATTGCAGTAGCTCAAAAGAAACATGAGACGTGCAAATTTAGAGACATCTCCTACAGCCGACTTGTGCCTAACTTGTGGTAGAGTCTTCTGAGCTTATATTGGTCTGCTAAGCCATACTCAGACACACTGAACCTTGACTCCAAAATTGTGATGTGATTGGTCCTCTTTGAGAATGGAAAGCAATAACCAACCAACCAACCAACCAACCCACCAACCAACCAACAAATCAACCAACCAACCAACCAACCAATCAACCAACCAACCAATCAACCGACAAACCAACCAACCAACCAACCAATCGAATGGAGGTGGTTGTACTGGCTGGCCTCTAAATTCTCTCAAAGATGGAAACATTCCATCTTCTGTTTCCTTGGTTGAAGAATTTCCTTCTCCATTCTGATTTCCCAGAGTGCCAAGACCCAACCCTACCTCCCAGGGTGTGGGGAGAGGAGGAAATTAACCAATGGATGGGTTGTATTTAAAAATTCAAATGGATCTGGCCAGTCTTGCCCTCCAGGTTGAACAAATAATTCTTTTGTCTTTCTCTGAAGCTGGTCTGGGATTGTTTGTATGGGGGAATCAGGCCATTTCTTGGAACAATTGATTCGAAGCAAATCTCTGCTCTAGGACAATGTGAGTCATCACTACTCTCCCTTTCCTGTCCCCTGCCCCCCTGCCTCCCTGCCCCTCCCCATTCCCTTCCATGTGAGGGGGCCAGGACTCAGCTCTGGGGGTAATCTCAGAAGGCAGAGGAAATGGACTAGAGGAGCCTCATGTGTTAGTGTGATTGGAATGGAAGCTCCTTGAGGTCAGGGGCTAGTTCAGTTTTGACTTTGTATCCCCAGAACCAAGCACAAGGCTGTCCCCCAGTCTTCATAGGCTTTCCCTCCTTGTCTTTGCCTTCTGGCTTCCCTGGCTCCTTCAAGTCTCAGCTAAGGTAGCACCTTCTGCAAGAAGCCTCTTATCACTGTCCTTCTGTTGGCTCAGTGGATGGAGCACCAGGCCTGGAGTCAGGAAGACTCCTCTTCCTGAGGTCAAATCCAGCCTCAGACACTTCCTAGGTGTGTGACCCTGGGAAAGTCACTTCACCCTGTTTGCCTCAGTTTCTTCATCTGTAAAATGAGCTGCAGAAGGAAATGGCAAACCACTCCAGTACCTCTGCCAAGAAAAACCCAAATGGAGTGACAGAGGGTTGGACACAACTAAAACAACTAAACAACAGAAATGTGTCCTGTGTATATCTTTCTTATACATAGTTGTTTGCATGTTGTCTCTCCCATTAGACTGTGAGCTCCTTGAGAGAAGAATCAGTGTTTTACCTTTTATTGCATCCTAGCACTTAGTATAGTATCTGTCATATTGTCATGGGGTGCAGAGCACCCCAGAATTTCTCTGGGGCACACCGAGGAATCTTCTCCTTGAGAAACTAAACCAGAGGACAGATAAGGCCTAGAGGAACCAAATTGGACTGAGCTAGCTTGGGATTCCTACCCTTCATTCTGGTCTCCCTTATCCTGGGGAGATAAGTTTGGGTGTGGCTTCGGCCTTTGTGTTCTGAGGAGGGATCCATAGCCACCCCTCACCCAATTCCTTTAGTCACTACCAGTGGGGGATGGTCCTCTCTCACTAAAGGAACTTTTCATGGGCAGATGGTCCACCCCCATCAGTCATCTATAAAAGTACCTTCCGGTCTCCTGTTCCGAGGAGATTTGGTACCTCTGAACCATGTGCTTTATGCCAAATCTCCCCATGAAAAGTCCAAGGATTTCTTTCATGGTTTCCCTCCCCCCACCCTTCCCTTCCCTTGCTCCTAAATAAACTATCACCTTGTTCTAACTAAGTTTTGTGTGCAAGAGGGTGTAATTCTTTAAAGAGGAATTCCCAAGAACCCCAACCCCAACCCGTACCCCATTTTTCCACTATATCATCTGGCGCCCAACGTGGGGCGTGGGATTTTCCTCTTTCCTCTTAACACACAAAACTGGGGGGTGGGAACCTCCCTTCTGGGTTTCCTTTCTCCCTCTCCCGCCTGACTCAACCTCCCGTTTGAGTCACAGAGAGGTAGAGAGAGGGTCAGCTTTCGCATGCGACAGTGGAGGGCAGCCTGAGTCTCCCTCCCTCGCTGAAAGCTCAAACAGACGTCTGGACCACGCTTGGCACAGAACCTGGAGGTAAGACCCTACCTTCTGGGTTTCTCTTCTCCCTCTCCCACTGGACTCAACCTCCCGTTTGAGTCACAGAGAGGTAGAGACGGTCGGCGTCTGCACGACAGCAGAGAGCAGCCTGGGACTCCTAGATGTCCGAACCGCGCTAGGACCCTCAGACTACACGTTTCTGGGTAAGAACATTTATGCTTATGTGTCTATCCCTTACCAGCTCTCTGCTCTTGGTTCAGACTATTCTCCTTAGACAGTAGTTATGGGACAGAAAGGGAGTGTTCCGAAAAATTCACCTCTGGGGTGCATCCTAAGAGATTGGACTAGACTGGAACTTAAAAACCTAAGAAAGAGATGTATGATACATTTTTGTAACAATTTATGGCCACATTATCCTCTAGGAAGTGAAGGAAATTGGCCTGTACACGGCACCCTTAATTATAATACCATCTTGCAATTGGACAAGTTTTGCAAGCGTGAAGGGAGATGGACAGAGATTCCATACGTATCGGCTTTTATGAGTTTGAGCCAGAAGTCAAAGGGGAAGGATGAGGTCTCCTTGCCGGTTGAGAATCACCAAAAGCCCAAGCAATTAGCTAACCCTTCAGGCACCTACTCTGAGACCTCAGCCTCCCCTCCTCCTCAAACTCATTCCCTACCTGTTTCTCATTCCACTCCTTCTCCGCCTGCTTCCGTACCTATGGGTCAACCACAGTCATATCACTCTATGACTGAGACCTCTCCTTGCCCATCGGCTGATCTCAGAACCAATTCCCTGTGCCACACGGGGAGTGGATATCAGTCTCCCTCTATCCTGCTCTACCCCATTTACAATCGGGGGGAACTCCAATATGTTCCCATTTCTCCTGTTTTTTCCATTCAGCCGACCCCATCTGCTTTACTTAATCTGCAGTCACCTACGGCTATCTCCCTTTCCCCATCTCCACCCATGCTGCAGCCAAAGATTGTTTCCCCTCCCCCACCTACTCCACAGCCAAAGGCTGTCACCCCTCCCCCACTGGGCCCTGTGCCCAATCCTCTGTCTCCACCTGAGCTATCTCCCCAACCCAGGTCTTTACCAGTGTCTCCCACTGCTTCCCTGCTTCCATTAAGGGAATTTCCCATTGGGAAGGGCACAACATTAAGGCGTGCCCCTTTTTCTATAAGCAGGTTATCTCAGATTAAAGAGAAATTGGGGAGCTACTCAGAGAACCCCACAAAGTTCATAGATGGCTTTAAGTCTGTGACACTGGAGTTTGACCTTTCCTGGACTGATTTGCAAATTATTCTTGCCAGCTGTTGTACCCCTGATGAGAAAAAACAGATTTGGGACCTGGCGGTACAAGTTGGGGATGAACACTCGCAAGTTGGAAATTGGGTTGGGGTCCCTGGTTTTACAGCTGTCCCGGTCATAGAACCGAGATGGAACTATGATAACAGGGAAGACAGAGCTCGTAGAAATCACATGGTCACCTGCCTAGTTGAGGGAATGAGAAGGGGGGTTAAGAAACAGGTCAATTATGGAAAGGTGAGGGAGATAACACAGGGGTCTGATGAAAATCCTGCTGTCTTCATGAGCCGCTTAGCAGACTCTCTGAAGAAATATACTAACCTAGACCCCCAAAGAGATGTAGGAATTACTGTCCTCAATATTCATTTTATCAGCCAGTCTGCTCCTGACATTAGGAGAGAGCTCCAGAAGTTAGACTGGGGTCCCCAGATCCCATCCTCACAACTCCTTGACATTGCTTTTAAGATTTTTAATAACAGGGACCTTGCAGTAGCCAAAGAGAGAGAAAAGATGGCTTGTGCCCGCTCCATAGACCAAGCTCATATAATAGCAGCAGCCATCACCACATCTGCTACCAGCAGAACTCCGGCTGGCCGAGATTCTGGCAGCTGCAGTAAACCGGGACACAGAAGTGGGGGACGCCGCACGAAGGTGAGGTCAGCTCTCCTACCTCTTTGTCCCCAGGGCAGCACCCAAGAGATCGGCTCTGCAGCTTGCTCTCCTGACCAGCATCGTGTCAAGCCTATGGCCAAGCTGGACATAGGAGGCAAGCCTAGGAATGGTTTTGGGGCGACCTCTGTCTTCCTCTCTGGTTTAGGTCCTAGCATGCAATCAAGGCACAAAGTGGGGATGGGATAAAAGGACCCTTAATGTTAGACAGACACTGCCTATCACAGAATTAGGCTTGAACTCCCTCCTGTAAAGCAGGCCACACCCTGCCCTGCAAAAAGGTCCCACCTGACTCCTGATCTGATAAAGTCCCTTTTCGGTTTTTTTGGGGTTTTTTGCTCTGGTCAGTTTTAATTTTTTTGTTTAAGTCTGTTCCATCTAGGCTCAAGGATTCGTGGCAGATACCCATTGTGCCTACGTGTTGCCTCTGGACTCTGGGCCCCTCACAACTCCGAGCATTCCAGGCCTTCTCCACTTCTCTCCCCTCCCCCTCCCTTACGCCGTGATTTCTTCGACCCCCGGTCAGCATGAAGCAGTTTCAGAAGAATCTTCGTCCCCTTTCCTTATATATAGAGAAGTGGGGAATGTCATGGGGTGCAGAGCACCCCAGAATTTCTCTGGGGCACACCGAGGAATCTTCTCCTTGAGAAACTAAACCAGAGGACAGATAAGGCCTAGAGGAACCAAATTGGACTGAGCTAGCTTGGGATTCCTACCCTTCATTCTGGTCTCCCTTATCCTGGGGAGATAAGTTTGGGTGTGGCTTCGGCCTTTGTGTTCTGAGGAGGGATCCATAGCCACCCCTCACCCAATTCCTTTAGTCACTACCAGTGGGGGATGGTCCTCCACTGCTCACCCAATTCCCCCAGCTACCACCAGTGGGGGATGGTCCTCTCTCACTAAAGGAACTTTTCATGGGCAGATGGTCCACCCCCATCAGTCATCTATAAAAGTACCTTCCGGTCTCCTGTTCCGAGGAGATTTGGTACCTCTGAACCATGTGCTTTATGCCAAATCTCCCCATGAAAAGTCCAAGGATTTCTTTCATGGTTTCCCTCCCCCCACCCTTCCCTTCCCTTGCTCCTAAATAAACTATCACCTTGTTCTAACTAAGTTTTGTGTGCAAGAGGGTGTAATTCTTTAAAGAGGAATTCCCAAGAACCCCAACCCCAACCCGTACCCCATTTTTCCACTATATCAATATGGAAGGTGCCTAATAAATGCTTATTGACTTGACATAGGAGGTGCTTAATAGGTACTTGCTGATCAATATGATCTAAAGTCCCTCTAAACTTTATGTTGCATATTCATAGGTTCCTAAGATCACAGATTTTGAGCTAGAATTGACCTTAGAGATCTCCTGGTTTCTCCTCCCTTTCATTTTAATTGGGGCTCAGAGAACTTCAGTGACTTGACTGAGTTTACATAGGTCATAAGAGAAATTTGGAACTCAAACCCTGGTCCTCTGATTTGAGATCCATTGCTCTTTCTACTGTACCACACAGCCCCTCAATATTCTCAAGAACCCTCCCATCTTTGACATTCTGTGTGTATGTGTGTGTGTGTGTGTGTGTGTGTGTTTTGTGGGGCAATGATGGTTAAGTGACTTGCCCAGGGTCACACAGCTAGTAAGTGTCAAGTGTCTGAGGCCAGATTTGAACTTAGGTCCTCCTTAATCCAGGATCAGTGCTTTATCTACTGCACCACCTAGCTTCCCCTAAAGCAACTGAAATTCTTTGTTCTAAGGACCTCCAAGCTCTGACATTCTGTGTTCTAAGGGCCCTCCCAGCTGTAACATCCTGGGTTCTAAGGGCCCTCCCAGCTCTGACATTGTGTGTTCTAAGGACCTCCCAGCTCTGACATCCTGGGTTCTAAGGGCCCTCCCTGCATGGGCATCCTATGTTCTAGAGGACTTCCTGACTCTGCCATTGTTAGATAGTGGACAGAGTACTGGGCCTGGAAAGAAAGCCTGAATTGAAATCCAACCTCAGACATTTTCTCACTATGTGACCATGGTCAAGTCACTTAATCTCTATGTGCCTTAGTTTTCTTAGCTTTAAAATGGAGATAATAATATCACCTATTTTCCAGGACTGTTATGAGGATCAAATGAGAAAGCACTTAGCATAGCCGCTTAACAAATCCTTCACTCATTCCTTCCTTCTTTCCTCCCTCCTTCCTTCCCTTCCTTTTCTCCTTCCTTCCTTTCTAACCAACACTCCCTCCTTCCTTATTCCCTTCACCCTTCCTTTCCTTCCTCTTTCCCTCCTTCCTTCCCTTCCTCCCCTTGTTTTTTCCCTTTTTCTTTCTGTCCCTACTTCTTTCATTTTCTGCCTCCCTCCCTCCCTTCTTCCCTCCCTCCCTCCCTCCCTTCTTTCCTTCCTTCCTTCCTTCCTTCCTTCCTTCTTTCCTTCCTTCCTTCCTTCCTTCCTTCCTTCCTTCCTTCCTTCCTTCCTTCCTTCCTTCCTTCCTTCCTTCCTTCCTTCCTTCCTTCCTTCCTTCCTTCCTCCCTCCCTCCCTCCCTCCCTCCCTCCCTCCCTCCCTCCCTTCCTTCCTTCCTTCCTTCCTTCCTTCCTTCCTTCCTTCCTTCCTCCCTTCTTCCCTTCTTTCCTTTTTCTATCCCTCTCTTCTTTCCTTCCTTCCTTCCCTTCTTCTTTCCTTCCTCCCTTCCTTGGTCCCCACCACCTCTGATATTCTTTGTTCAATGGTTCTTCTCAGCTCTGACTTTATATTTTCCAAGGTGCCTGAAGTGTTCTCCAAGTCTTAAATAGCTATGTAGATGGTACTGTTGCTATTATTCAAAGACCCCCTTGAGTTCCAACTGTTTATGTTCTAAAGGCTCTCCCAGGTATAATATCCTGTGTTTTGATCATTGGCTCCAGTGTGGTCTTGTCTCCTCCATCCTTTGGTTCTTCCTCTAATCTGAGGGAATCAGCCTTCCTCCTAAAGGACCATTGCTGCCTCTCACTGGGTTGGACACATCTGAGCTTCTTTCCAAGTGACGGATCACTGCATATAATTTCCAGCCTTGGGAAGACAAGGCTCAATCCAAGGCTACGTGGGAACATGCTCACTATTTCCATACTGGTCTCCATAATGGCCGCTGATAATGAGCCAGAGAGCTCTTTCAAATACCTTCTCTGGGGGGCTTTCCCTGATTTTCTCCAGTCCACAGGGAGCTCTTCTTCCTCTGAAGTCCATCAGCTCTTAGTACTATCTGCTAGGCGCCAAGTGGGGCAGGTTTTGCCTGGTATTCTCTTTGAAGTCTTACATATTTTAGTCCTATCTTCCCGATGAGATTTTGAGTCAGCCATTCTGGGTAAGGACCGTGTCTTACTCATCTCTCTCTCCCCCAGAGTGCCAAGCACAGGCCCAAGCACGTAGTAAGTGGTGAATTGGATTGAATCAAATTATCCAAACTCTTTTCGCCGAGCCACTTCAGGGAATAGTTTTCATGATTCCCCACAGGGCTCTCACTAACCAGCCATTCTTTCCCGGGACCCTCTAGGGAAGAGAATAATGGATCTGCTCCCAACCCTGGCATTCAAGGCCTATCAAAATCTGTCTCCAACCTATGTCACTTTGCTCCCTTTTGGGTACTTGATGGTCCAGTTAGTGGTCCTAACTGGAGTCCTTGCTATCTCTCTGTTTTGTTGTCTATAGTTTCCTTGTCCTTGCTCTCCACTCACCTTCCCTCCTCTTTCCCCTCTGTTTAACTCTCTTACTTCCTTCAAGGGTGCTGACTCGTCCTTTAAAGCCTTTTCTGATTGACTCTGCTTGATGAGAATTTACCATATCTAGAAGGCACCAGGACCTCCACACTCACTCTCTGTTTGTCACTGAAAGTCCTTTCCTACTTTTCCTGTCTTTGTGTACTTTACCACCCTCTCTCTCATTCTATGCCCACCCCATCAATCATTCTTTAATTTCTCCATAGTGGCTTGTTAGCTGTTCCTTTTACAAACTTTCTCTCTCTCTTCCTTCCTTCCTTCCTTCCTTCCTTCCTTCCTTCCTTCCTTCCTTCCTTCCTTCCTTCCTTCCTTCCTTCCTTCCTTCCTTCCTTCCTTCCTTCCTTCCTTCTTTTTTTTCCTGCTTTCATTCATTAAAAAATTGAGTATCAAATTCACTTTCTCCCTCCCACCCCTCCTTCACCTATTGAGAAGGAAAGAAATATGATATCAGTTGTACATGATGTCATGCAAAACATATTTCCACATTAGCTATGTTGCCAAAAAAGCAAGAAAAAAGCAGAAAAAACTATACTTCCATCTGCACTCAGAATTCATCAGCTCTTTCTCTGAAGGTGGATAACAATTTTCATCATGAGTCCTTCAGAATTGTCTTGGTTCATGGTCTTGATCAGTTACATGCTGCTCCTTAAACACAATATATCTCCCATCTCCATGCCTTTGCCCCAGCTGTTCCTCCTGTCCGGAATGTTCTCCCTACTCACCTGACTTCTTGGTTTCCATGGCTTCCTTCAAAACCAAAACACTCTTCCCTCATCTAGGACTCGAGTATTCAAGCTTTAAATTGCACCAACTTTGGAACCCCTTATGTTGATTGTCTTCTCCTGTTGGTTTATAAGCGTCTTAAGGGGGCATGGACTGTTTCTCTTTTGTATTTATATTTCCAGGTCTTAGAAGAGTGTCTGGTGAATAGTGAACGCTTAAAAGCTTTTTTCATTTTTCATCTATTATTTCATTCCAGTTAAGTTAACAGTCATTTATTAAGCACCTACTATGTGCCTGGCACTGTGCTGAGCTCTAGGCATACAGAGAAATGAAAAGATAGCCCCTGCTTTCACCATCTAATGGGGGACACAACTTGTAAACAAGGATGTACAACCAAGATATAGGCAAGATAAGTTGGAGATAATCAATGGTACTAACATTGAGGAATTAACATGAAAGGCTGGTAGAGATTTTAGTTGGGATCTGAAGGAAACCAGGGGAGTCAGGAGACAGAGATGAAGAGGGAGACCATTCCAGGTGCAGGGGGATTGCCAGGGAAAAGGCCCAGAGTCAGGAGATGGAAGGGCTTGTTTGAAGAGCAGGAAGGAGGCTGATGTGAGTACATGGAAGACTGGAATGGTCTCAAGGCAGGGTAGGTTATGAAGGACTTTGAATGTCAAACAGATGGTTTTATCCCCCCAAATTTTCCTTATTAAGTATTTTATTTTTCCCCAATTGCATGTAAAAACAATTTTTAACATCTATTTTGAAACTTTGAGTTCAAACAGACAATTTTATGTTTGATGGTGGAGGCAATAGAGAGCTGATTAGTTTGTCAAATGGGTGTGTGTATGTGTATGACATGATCAGTCTTGTGCTTGGAGATCAGTTTGACAGCTGAACGGAGGATGAATTCAAGTGGGGAGAGACCTGAGGCAGGCAGACCCCTGCTCCCCCCAACAGGCTACTATAATGGTCTAGATGTGAGGTGGTGAGGGTCTGTAGCAAGTCAGAGTGTCAGAGGAGAGAAAGGTGTATATTTGAGAGAGGTTGCAGAGGTGAATAGACAAGAGATGCTGGGAGGTGAAATAGACAAGACAATTCAGCAGGGGTGAAATTGACAGGCCTTGGAAATAGCTTGGATATGGGGGGGGGAGGGAGGAGTCCAGGATAGCTCCTAGGTTGGGAGCCTGAGGGACTGGGAGGATAGGGTTGCCCTTGACAGTAATAGGGAAGGTAAGAAGAGGGGGAAGTTTCATTGATTGATTGATTCATTCTCCTCTCCTTTTTCAACATTTCTTCTGGACTTTTCCTTGGACCTTTCCTTTTCTTTTATCTCACTCTCCTTCCTATTCTACTTTTTATTGTACCTGACTGTTTACTCCTGTAGAATGAAAGCTCCTGGAGAAGAGACTGGCTGGGATCTCTGTCTTTGACTCTCCAGGGTTGAATACAAAGGGGCAGCTAGGGGGCACCATAGTGAATAGAGAGCTGGTCCTGGAGTCAGGAAGACTCATCTCCCTGAGTTCAAATCCTGCCTCAGACACTTACTAGCTGTGTGATCCTGGGCAAGTCACTTTACCCTGTTTGTCTGTTTCTTCATCTGTAAAATGAACTGCAGAAGGAAATGGGCAACCACTCCAGTATCTCTGCCAAGAAAAGCCCAGATGGAGTTACAAAGAGTCAGACATGACTGAGAGAAGACTGAACAAGAAGAATGAATACAGACATTTTGAATTGAATTGAGGCAGCAGAAACCCTTGACTTCGGAGTCAGAAAGATCCAGTTGTAGATCTGAGCTCAGACACTTACTAGCTGTTTAACCCTGGACAAGTCCCTTAATCTCTCTGACCTTTGGTTTCCTTATCTATAAAGTGTTAATAATAGCACCTATCTAAGAATGTTGTGAGGATCATCTGAGATAATGTAGGAAGAATACTTTGTAAACCTTAAAGCACTATATACACGTGAGCTATCAGTATTTTTTTTTATACCAGAGTATGTTTAGAAGGTTCCTTCTCCTTCCTCCTCTCTCCTCTTCCCTTTCCCCTTTCCCTCCCCTCTCCTTTCTTCTTCCTCTTCTTCCTCTTCCTCCTCCTCTTCTTCTTCTTCCTCTCCTTCTTCTCCTCCTCCTCTCCTCCCCTCTTGCTCTTCCTCTTCTTTCTCTCCTCCTCCTCCTCCTCCTCCTCCTCCTCCTCCTCCTCCCCCTGCCCTTTCTCCTCATTCCTCTATCTCCTCTCTTTTCTCTAGCAGGCTAGATCAATAGGTCCAGGAGGTCCAGCCATGGGGCAGAATGTCCAGGGTTTCAGGCCCCTGAGGTTATATCTTCCCCCTCCATCCCCCCAGCTTGGAATAGGCCCATGGGGCTGGTTTTTTTCTGTACCTCCTTTTGAGCCCTGGGAGGAATGTCACCTCAATTCTCCCCTCCAACCCCCATTCCTATCATGGACTACACGATTAAACCTTTTTAGCCAGAGGGTGAGCCTATTAAAGTGCCCTTTGTGTCCAGTCCTCAAATCTGCAGGGCATTTTTCAAAGAAATACTGTTTGATCTGTGACTAACTTTCTGTCAATTCTTCCCTGGAAGCTGACATTGGGGATCAGAGAGGATTACTAAGTAAAGGTCACATACTGCTGGACTCTGATCAAGTGGAATGGAAAATGGGTCTAATTTTCCTACTGTGATATCTGGCCCACTTCCTGCTTGATTGGTTGATAACATCAGCATTATCCATCTTCCTTCTGGGAGTTACTAAGCTCTCCCCTGTTTTTTTTCTGTCTTCCTCTTCCAAGGCTCGGCTTTCTTGGTGTCTGTTCTCAGATTCAAGATACCTCTTGATGAAGGTAGAAAGAAATGGATCAGAGAATGACCAATAGATTGGCAATCAAAGGAACTGACTTTGAATCCTGGTTCTATTATTTACCATCTGTGTTACTTTGGGAAAGTTTTTAACCTCTCTAGGCCTCATTTCCCTCATTTGTAAAAAAAAAAAAAATAAAAGGAGTGGGGAGGGAGTCTCGGTGATATTCAGTGCTGTCTGTAATCCTGTGTTTCATCTCCCTGGTCTCTAAAGCCTCACAACTTAAAGGAGTGAAGAATAGAAAGCTGGAAATCAATAAACACTTCTGTGTGCTAGGCACTGTGCTAAGCACTGGAAACACAAAGAAAGGCAAAAGACAGTCCCTACCCTCAAAGAGATCATAGTCTAAAGGGAGGAGGCTACCAGGCTTGGGGTAACCAAATCCCTAGAGAGAAATCATCTGGAACTTGACCTTCAAAAGGATTGATTGCTCACCAGCTCCTTGTTAATTCAATTTCCTACAGTAGATTTATCAGGGCAGTGAGGGGGTGCTGTAGTGAAGAGAGCACCTTGCTTGGAGACAGAAAGGCTCATTTCCCTGAGTTTAAACCTGGCCTGAGACACTTCCTAGTTGTGGGACCCTAAGCAAGTCATTTAACCCTTTTTGCCTCGGTTTCCTCATCTGTGAAATGAGCTGTAGGAGGAAATGGCAAACCACTCTAGTATCTTTACCAAGAAAACCCCAAATGGGATCGTGAAGAGTTGAACATGGCTGAAACATAGACTTATCTCCTAATAGGTTCATATTCAGAGCTTAGAAAAGACCTTAGAAAAAAAGTCAGGCTGGGCCTTTCATTGTTATAGAGAAAACAGATGTCCAAAGGTTAAGTGAATTGCTTAATATATTCTAGCCAGTAAGAGGCTATGGGATCTTCAAGGTGCTGTGAAATGCTTAGAGATTGGTCAGAAATGGAAGATGCCAAGGTCGTCCACTGCATCTTCAGTCATCCTGACTTTTGTCCTGCCACTGGACATTGATGACTCCATGAGGAAGAGTGAGGCTGAGGACTTTGTCCAAATCTGCCTCACTTCAATCTGATTCACTCTCGAGTCAAGACAACACTTTCTGATGTTATTGGTCCTCATCAAAAATGAAGTACAATGGGGCAGCTAGGTGGTGCAGTGGATACACCACCAGCCCTGGAGTCAGGAGGACCTGAGTTCAAATCCGGCCTCAGATACTTAATACTTACCAGCTGTGTGATCTGGGTAAGTCACTTAACCCCAATTGCCTCTCTCTCTCTCACACACACACACACACACACACACACACACAAATTTTTTAAATGAAGGACAACGACATAGCCAGTAAATAGCAGAGTCAGAGTGTGAACCCAAGTCTTTTATCCCTCTAAGTTCTGTGCTCTTTCTATACTGCCATGTTTTTTCTTGTCCCATCATCTTTTACTTAGTTGTAAATAAATAGTTATAATATGGAATATACCTTCTGGTAGAATGTAACTTCCTTGAGTGCAGGTATTATTTCATTCTCATTTTATATACTCACTGCCTGACACAGTGTGAATTTAACATGCGAATGAACTGGTCTGTCTTTTGTGTGTGTGTGTGTGGGGGCAATGGGGGTTAAGTGACTTGCCCAGGGTCACCCAGCTAGTAAGTGTCAAGTGTCTGAGGCCAGATTTGAACTCAGGTCCTCCTGAATCTAGAGCTGGTGCTTTATGCACTGCGCCACCTAGCTGCCTCAGAACTGGTCTATCTTAAGCTTACTCACTTGGTTTTACTTTAGAAGACTTGGGGTGCTTTAACCCAACCATGGTTCAGTGGAATTAATAATACTAATGAATGATTAATAGTTACAAGTATGCAGTGTTACTATGTACCAGTCACCAGGCTATGTGCTCAACAAATATTATCTCATTTGAGTCTAGCAGCCCTGAGAAGTAGGTGCTATTATTATCTCCATTTTACAGGTGAGGAAACTGAGGCAGGGGTTAAATGACTTACCCAGGGTCACACAGCTTTCAAGTATCTGAGACTGGATTTGACCTAGAGCCTCTGCCTCTTGAAGGGCTTCCCCTTGTTGTTTTTAGACTAGGAGATATGGGAGTTTCTGGTCCCCCCAAGAATGGGGTGTGGCTTGACTAATAAGGGAGTGAGAAAGCCTTTCTGGCAGTGGGTTTGGGGCTCTGAAAAGTATGTATGTGTGTGTATGTGTGTGTGTGTGTGTGTGTGTGTGTGTGTGTGTGTGTGTGTGTGTGTGTATGTATGGTGGTGGTGGTGGTGGTAGTGCTGGCTTCCTCCCTGCCTGGACCATCCTTTATCAAGTGGATCCAGACACCATGGAGGAAGGAGGGTTTGGGAGCCCCCCCTACCCCGATGCTGCTTCAACGCAGACTTTGGAAGCAAGCTTTGGAAGCTTTGGCACTTCACTGTCACCAAGCCCTTTCCCCCAATCATTCTAAGTACCTCTGTGGCTCATTGCAAACCCGATCACACATGCAGAACACCACAGAGAGCTGGAGCAAGGGAGAGGGAGTGAGAAGAGAGGCAAGCAACATTCAGCCGGCTGTGGTTTCTCCACTTTGTGGATTCTAATAACAAGAATCTCTCATGGTTTGCTTTCAAAGCTCTTTCCCACTCACAGTCTCATTGGATACTCACAACAGCCCTAAGAGGGCCTAAGAAACTGAGGCCCAGAGAGGGAAAGTGATTTGTCCAAGGTTTATAGAAGGAACAAATGGGGGGATGGGCTAGAACCTAGGGCTCCAATGTCATCCTCGAAACCACAGTGTCTCTTAACTGAGCAACAAGCAGGACACAGGGCCAAGGTCACAGCTTTGGGACTTACTGTCTCTTCCTCCTCCTCCTTTTCCTCCTTCTCCTCTCTTCCTGCTTATCTTCCACTTCCTTCCTCCACCTCCTCCTCCTTCTAACCTCCAATCTCCTCTTCTCTCCTCCTCCTCTCTCTCTATCCTTCTTTATTCCCCCCTCTTCTCTTCTTTCTGTTCTTCCTCCTTTATTTTCCTTCCCCCTTCTTTTTCTCCTCCTTCTCTCCTTTTCCTCCACAGGTCTGTTTTCTTTTCTCTCCTCCCTTCTTCACGTCTTCCCCTTCCCCTCACTTCATTTTCTTTCTCCTTTCCTTTCTTCCTCCTCTTCTTCCTTTTCTTCTCCTTCTTCTCTGCTTTCCTTCCCTATTTCTCTTCTTTTCTTTACCTCCTCCTCCTCATTCCTCCTCTATCCCCCTCCACTTGACAGAAATACCCCTGGAGTAACCCCTGCATTACAGGGGATAAGGAGCTGAGTTGTTATTTTTGTTGCATCTTGGGGGAGGGATTGGGCTGGGGGTGGGGGGTGCAGGAAAGACAGATGCAACAGTGTTAGCAGGGTCAGTGGCCCAATGCCAGCTTGCTTCCTCACCTCTCTTTCAAGGGTGAAGGTAGAAGCAGACAGTTGTCTAGCTATAGATAAAGAGGAGGAGGAATGTGGGGTCTGCTCGTTCCTTTTAGTTACAAGATTAACTTGACTGAGCATCTGGATGGGCATGAGATTGATTTTTCCTTGTGCAGACTGCTTTGCAGTTTCAGGTAATACAGAACATTTAGGGTTCTTAAAAATGGTCTCCACGGGAAGGGTAGCCAGTGTCAGGCAAAGGTGCTCCCAGAGCCCCATGGTGGGAATGGAGAGCCCTGGAGGTGCAGGGTTTAGCAAGCAGATCAAACTCATTTTCCAAATACCACCTTGTGACTTATGAAGGGATCATGGTTCTGGGGTTGAAAGGGAACTTAGAAGCCATTGAATCCAACCCCCTTATTTTACAGTGGAGGAAACTGAGGCTAAGAGGCTTTATTCTACTTGCCCAAGTTCACACAAGTAGCAAATAGGAGGGGGAGGGATTCGAATCATATGATCTGAGGGTTATAGATAATTAATAATAATAATAAGTATTTATAGAGCTTTTTAAGGTTTGCAAAGCACTTTACATATGTGAAATCTCCACAATCTTGTGAGAGATGCTATTATTGTGCCTCTTTTACAAATGAGAAAATTTTTTTTTTGGTGGGGCAATGAGGGTTAAGTGACTTGCCCAGAGTCACACAGCTAGTAAGTGTCAAGTGTCTGAGGCCAAATTTGAACTCAGGTTCTCCTGAATCCAAGGCTGGTGCTTTATCTACTATGCCGCCTAGCTGCCCCCACAAATGAGAAAATTGAGGCAGATAAAAATTAAGTGACTTGCCCAGGAATCATATAGCTAGTAAGTATCTGAGGTAGGATTTGAACACAGGTCTTCCTTGCTCCAAGTCTGGTGAGTTGAGAGAGATCTTAAAGATTATTTAGTCTATTTCTCTCACTTTACAACTGAGGAAACCGAGGCCTAGAGAGCAACCCGTCCACAGCCAAATAGGAAGTAAGAACAGGAATTAGGACCCAGGTCCTCAGACTCCACTGCCAAGCAGGAGGGTTGGCAGTTTGCCATGTACCCTGTCTCCAAGGGAATGTTCTGGGGCTCATTATCAAAAGAGATCCTATTTGTAGAGCACTTAGCACAGTGCTTGGCACAGATCAGGGGCTCAATCAAGGCTTGTTCCCTTCCCCTGCTCATTAGCCTAATGGTTGGAGGGGAAGCTTAACCTGGGATTCACACACTTGTTTTTAATATATTTTGATAACTGTGTTTCAAATATAACCAATTTCCTCTGAAATCCTGGGTGTTTAATTTTCTGCCTTTTAGAACATGATTCTGAGAAAAGGTCCACAGGCTTCATTAAACCACAGACTCTAGGATGCAGAAAAGGTTGCACAGCCTGGAATAGAGGAGAAGGCCTCTGTGAAATGATGCTCTTAGACTTGGTGTCGCTTGGGTCCCTTCCAGGATTGTTGGTACCTGATGCTCTAAGGGCTCAGTCTGAGATCCCAGAACTGCAGGTCACTGTGAAGAGACCGGCCCTTCAAAGCCTCCCAATGTAAATGACTCCCTGGTGAATGCTATACACCTTCCAAGCCCCAGGTCCAGACTGTGTCCAGGGGTTTGACCCAGAGGTTTTCAGAGGCCTGGGAGAAGGGCGAGAGATGAAGCCCAAATGTGGCTACTTTCAACTCTCAATTACCCAGGGGCTGATTATCCAGCAGGTGAATTGTCCCAGATTTTGGTTTCTCTTCCTTTTCCCTCTTTTGTCTGCCTCAATATTTATTGACCACTGGGATAGTACCTGAAGGAAGACTCCCAGGCACCCTGGGAGAAGAGGGGCTCAGAAAGGACATGGGGATTACTAGCAGGCTCCACCCAGGCCTCATTATTGAGAATTAAATATTTGCATACCCAATGACTTAGAATTCAGAGTTGTGTGGAGAGGTATACATTGGAGAGGGACTTGGTATGGCATGGACAATTCAGGATCTTAGGGTGGAAGGTCTTTAACCTTTAGTTTCCCTAAGTTAAAAAAGAAGAGGATGGGGCAGCTAGGTGGCGCAGTGGATAGAGCACTGGCCTTGGATTCAGGAGTACCTGAGTTCAAATCCAGCCTCAGACACTTAACACTTACTAGCTGTGTGACCCTGGGCAAGTCACTTAACCCCAATTGCCCCGCAAAAAAAAAAAAAAAAAAGAGGATGGACTAAATGATTTCTGTGTTCCTGGGATGATGACTCAGTGAGGGAATAGGAGACTCTCTGAGGGAGATGAAGAATGGCTGGAGGAGGGGGGATCACTGAGGGAATAGAATAGGGGATTCCATAAGGGAGGTGGAGTTTGATGCGGAGGGATGGGGACTCCATGAGGCTGATAGGGGGGCTCAGTGAGGGGCATGGAGATTGGTAGAAAGATAAGGAATTATTGACAGGGGTGACAGGGAGCTGGGAGGTTTACAAGGTAGATTAAGGCTCCCTGAAGTATATGGGGTTTGATGGAGGCAGTCCCCAGAATGTAGCCCTCTGTTCAGGAGGTGAGGGGGCTCGGAAATTCCTAGGGATGATCTTTCAGGGTGAACACTCAAATCTCCAAGAAGCCAGTCTCTTGGTACAAGTTGCAGAGTTGGAACATTCCTCTGGGGGGAGAGGCGAGGAGACCTGTCCTTTGCCCCCTGCCCTGAGAAATGCCCATGTTATCCACTCTTGCAGCCCTTCTCTTACTGGGCATCCCACAAAGGTCCTAATGTCTCCCTAGCTGGCTTTCCTGGGATCCAGTGAGGGCCTCTAGCTCCTCCATCCCTCCTTCAGTCTTCCTCCCACCTGCCCTGAGGCCCTTCCAGGAACAAGCTCAATGGGCAGCCTCCCTTACTGGCTGGCATCCCATCCCCCACCTCCCACCCTACCCTAGCTGCCTGATTCTGTATGCGGGGAGCAATGCGGAGCCTCCAAGATTTCATGCCCCCGTCACTCTGGTCTGGATCAGAATAGGCCATTTGCTTTATTAACACAAACAAACCTGGCTCGAGATGGGGAAACGGCAAATTGGATGGGAGTTCGGGGAAGTCAGGGGATATGTTTATCACCTCCTGGCTCATGGATTGCCTGCCCCTGCCCCTGAGCAGGTCTGCAGTGGGGAGGGGGAACAAAACCAAATAGAAGCATCAGGAAGGAAGGAGGGAAAGTGTGGGGGAGGAGCAGAGGGGAAAGGCACCCCTAAATTTTACTCTTCCAATAAGCCTTATATGATTACTTTTATCCAATTTTAGTCAACCATGAATTATAGTAGGTGGAATCTTGAATGATAACCTTGAACTTAGAGAGTTTGGGCTTCCAATATGGGCATGGCCCCTAACAAATTATGCTCCTTTGGGTAAGCTGCTTTCCTCTTTTAGCCTCAGTTTCTTTTTCTGTAAAATGGGATCAGGCAGCTCCCTCTCTCCTTATTATAAGACTGGGGAGGTATGACTAGGTAGTAGTTCATTGGAAAAAGAAATCTAGGGTTTTCAGTGGACTCCAAGCTCAAAATGAACCAACAGTGTGATGTGTGCATAGCAGCCATAAATAGCCAGTGAGCTCTTAGGCTGAGATTAAGGTAGAGAAGAGATAGCTTGGCGTTTGGTCCTGGGTGCTACGTTTTAGGAGGCATGTTAACAAGTGTAGAGTAAGAAGGATTACCAGGCAGGTGAAGCATCTCTAGGTTGTACTGGCTGAAGGAACTATGGAGAAGAAAGAGCTGGGAAGGGAAGAGAGGGAGTGCATGTGACCAATGTCTTAAGTAAGCTATTCAAAGTGATGACAGCTAGGAGATGGGTGAAAGTTGGAGAAAGGAAAATTTTGGCCCAGTAGAAGAAAGAACTTCGTAACAATTAGAGCTGTCCAAAAGAGAAATGAGTGGTAGGGAGGCTCTCGTCACAAGAGGTATTCAAGCAAAGGCTGGATGACATAGAGGGGATGGTGAAATGCATTCTTATCTATGAGGTACCTTCAGACTCTGAAATTCTGTGACTAGATAAACATTCTGAGGTCCATTCTCTGTCTTCTTCAAGCTTTGGTTCCTCTATCTGTAATATGAAAGCAATTCCTTCCACCACCTCCCCACACCCCATGCTTCCTAGAATCTGCCTGATGGTGATGTCAAAATTAAAATCAGAGCAGGGAGGAGGGAGAGAATAGGGCAGAATTACAATTGTCAAATTGTAGGGAGAGCAGTGGGGACGAGCTGGGACATCGAGTTGCCTGATTTTTCACTTCTTCCCTTTTCTTGGGACCACGTGTTCCTTCCCTGTTCATTGGATGGAGACACAAGTTCAAAATTTGGCTCCATAGCTGACACTACCATCTGATTTGGGACTGAATCTTGTCTCATTCATTCATTCATTCATTCAACAAGAATTTATTAAACACCAGGGAGAGTGGGAAGTGACCAAAAATGACTAAACAAATGTGCTAGCCATTGGGAATATTTTGACAAAAACAAAAGAATCCCTTTCCTAAGGGAATTTACATTTTATTGAGGAGTGGAATATGTACACAGATACCAATTAGATCCAAAATTGTGGATCTGCATTGGTAAAGAAGTTCCCTACACCAACTAAATCACAGGCCTGGTGGCAGGTAGCGTAGTGGGTGGAGCTCTGGGTCGTGAGTCAGGATGACCTGAGTTCAAATGTAGCCTTGAACATTTCCTAGCTGTGTGACCTTGGGCAAGTCACTTAACCTCTGTTTGCCTCAGCTCCCTCATCTATCAAATGGGCATAATAATAGCTCCTTCCTCCCAGAGTTGTGAGTCACAAATGAGATAACATTTGGAAAGCACTTACCACAGTGCCTGACATGTAGTAGGCATTATATAAATGTTAGCTAACATTTGTTTGCTATTGGTAACTATACAAAGCACTGGAGGGGCGGCTAGGTGGCGCAGTGGATAAAGCACCGGCCCTGGATTCAGGAGTACCTGAGTTCAAATTCGGCCTCAGACACTTGACACTTATTAGCTGTGTGACCCTGGGCAAGTCACTTAACCCCCATTGCCCCTCAAAAAAAAAACCCACAAACCAAAGCACTGGAAATTGATTTGTGCATATGTATACATATAATTTTCTTTGCATATACACACAGTCACAGACACAGTAATATTTACAGGATGAAGACAATAGCAGGAAAGTCTTTCATTCACTGGATCTGAGCCTTGAAGGAAGCTCAGGATCCCCAGAGGCTCTGCTTAGGTGCAGATTTAGGTCAACCAGTCAGTCAATAAACCTTTAATAAATGCTTCCCGTGTACCAGGCATTGTGCTGTTAAATCTCTTAAACTCTTAGTGACTCAGTCTTCTTAGCTGTAAAATTAGGTGAGTTTGGAATAGATTACCCCTAAAATTCCATCCAGATCTAAGCTCTATGATCTTCTCAAGCCCCTTAGTTCTTTGCACCTCAGTTTCTCCAATTGTAAACACTGGGGAAAGTAAGCACTTTCTCTTCTTTGGTTCCCAGAGATGTGAAGAGAAAAGAAGAACCAGTTTGAAAGGAAATACTCTGAACATAGTAGATAGTCCCTAGTCGTGGTCATAAGATCACAGATGGATGCTCAGACGGTACCCTAAAGGAGGTGTGAATATTGGTTCTCCCTTTCCCCTCAGGGGCTGCTTAGTCCTACTCATCCTTGGTAAGAATCCCTTCTACAAGGTACTTGAAGTGATTATCCAACTCTCTGCTAGCAGACCTCCATGAATGGGAGCTCATTCACTACCCCCTGAGGCTACTTCCTACTTTTCCCAGAATTCTCAGTTGGAAGGCACCTCAAGGATCATCTAGTTCATGAACAAGAATTCCATGTATGGCATCTCCATCCAATCCCTGACTGAAACAAGGCACAAGCCCTTGGTTTCTATTCTTGTCCAGAGGTTAAATGAATTGCTAAATGTATTCTAGCCAGTAAGAGGCTACGGCGTCTTCAAGGTGCTGGGAAATGCTTAGGGCTTGGTCAGACATGGAAGATGCCAAGGTTATCCACTGCATTCCACTGTGTCTTCAGTTATTCTGACCTTTGTTCTGTCACTGGATTCTTGTTAGTACCTTTTTCTATAAGTCAAGCCAAGATCAACCTCTTTTCTGAATTGAAGTTGCTTTGGGTTCTTTTGTAGATGGCTACTGGATTTTGGAAAGCAGTGTCACCTTAGTGGGAAGCTGGGCCTTTTAGAGTCATCCTGGCTCTCAGAGAAGACTGGCAGCTAGGGATCGGGTACCCAGAGGCAAAATAGATTTGCCCCATAAAGCTCAGAGTAATTTGCTTTAATTAATGTTCACTCTTAAGTCCATTAATCCTGAGCTCTGATTTCTTGAGCAGTCCCAGCCTATGCCTGCCTTGAGGGGAAGTTGGGAGAAAAGAATTCTCATGGTCTCTCTCCTCTCCTCTTCTTTCCCCCCACCTCCTCCCATGTTTGTATTCATATGCCTCGAAGACCAGATGCCCAATGGAGCTGGAGGGACTGGAATGAAATTAGAGAAGGTTAGAAGTGGAAAGAAGTTTATAACATTGAATATCAGGGCTGGAAGGTCCCTTAGAACACAGGATGTCAGAGCTGGAAGGGCCCTTAGAACACAGGATGTCAGAGCTGGGAGGGCCCTTAGAGCACAGGATGTCAGAGCTAGGTGGGCCCTTGGAACATAGGATGTCAGAGCTGGGAGGGCCCTTAGAACACAGGATGTCAGAGCTGGAAGGGCCCTTAGAACACAGGATGTCAGAGCTGGGAGGGCCCTTAGAGCACAGGATGTCAGAGCTAGGTGGGCCCTTGGAACATAGGATGTCAGAGCTGGGAGGGCCCTTAGAACACAGGATGTCAGAGCTGGAAGGGCCCTTAGAACACAGGATGTCAGAGCTGGGAGGGCCCTTAGAGCACAGGATGTCAGAGCTAGGTGGGCCCTTGGAACATAGGATGTCAGAGCTGGAAAGATCTTTAGAACAAAGAATGTCAGAGCTAGACAGAACATAGAATGTTGCGGCTGGGAGGGAACTCAAAATATAGAATACCAGGGCTAGGAAAATCTTTAGGCCATATAATATAATATAGTTAATTAGATATAGAAAAGATCTTAGAGACTCTTTAGTACAAGGGTTATACCTGGGATCAGCTAACTTAAAATATTTTTGATGACTGTATTTCAGTATAATTGGTTTTCTTTGTAATCCTGGGTATTTTGTTTTATGCATATAGCAATATTGTTCTTGGAAGGGGTCCGTAGGCTTCACCAGACTGACTGCCCAAGTGGGTCTTCAAATTCCAACTCTGATTTTATAGTTGAGGGAAAAGGTCATGATTGACCTTGACATGATTTGTTCAAGATCACAGAATTTGTACATAGCAGAGCTGGGACAGGACCTTGGGCCCAAAGCCCCTCTGGTCACACTGCCTTCAGCCCCATACCCACACACAAAGTATATGTGCTCCCACATCACCCTCATGCCCCAGCTGACACCATAAAGGAGCACAAAAAGGGAGAAAGGAATTTCACACAGATTTGTGTGAAACTGGGGGTCTCCATTAAGGGGCTGATTGCTGGTCTCTTCAGCAGAAACAGACACCTGGAGAGATGTTTTGTGAGGGTCTTTGTTCCTCCTCATATATCTTCTTGTTTCCCTTCTCTTTTCATTCTTCCCTCTTCTGCCCTTTCCCCCTTTTCTTTCTTCTCCTCTTCCTCCTTTCTTCTCTTTTTTTCTTCCTTCTCTTTCCTATGTTCTTTCCTCTTTTGTTTCTCTTCTTTCTTCCCTTGCTCTGCTTTACTCTTTCCCCTTTTCCTCTTTCATCTCCCTTTGCTATCAGCATCTCTCTTTCTCATTCCTTCTCTATCTTCTCTTCATTTCCTCTCTCTCCTTCCCCTTTGCTTCCCTCTTACAATATTTGTCTCTCCCTTCCCTCTCTCTTCTCTCCTTTTTTCTTCTTTTTGACTGATTGGTTCCTTACTTCCTCTCTTCTCTTCCCCTCCCTCTAGTCTTCTCTCTTTCACTTCTTCCCTTTTCTCCTCCCTCTTTCCCTCCTCCTCTCCTTTGTCTCTCCTCTCTTTCTCCTTCCTCCCCTTCTCCTTTGTCCCTCATTACCTCCTCTTATTCCCTTTCCTCTCAGTCTCTCCTATCAGCTTCCTTCCCATTTTTGGAGTTGTCCCAGAGGAGGGTGCTGAAGTTGTCTGTGTTAAAGAATGTGCCCAATCGGGCCTTGTGCCAACTGAGGTCTTTGTGCAAAGAGAGAGAATGTAGGTCAATGAGATAAATTGTTCATTCAAGGTGAGCCTTAGCGAGAGAGGCGCCTCTGATCATAAGTGGCTAGAGCATCAGAGCACATGTCAGATGAATTCCTCTTTCCTGTGCTCTGAAAAGCAAGTGATGCTGCTTCTGAGAGTGACCCCCTCCCACTCTCCCTCCCTTGCCCTTTCACCTTCTCATAACTCTGAGGGCAAAGGACTCTTGGGCCAGGGAGGGCTTCTGTGGGCTGGCTGTGCTGCAATCTGGGCAGAGTCTACTTCGTATTGGGGCATGGTGGCATGGAGAACTGGGGGCAGACCCAAGTGCCACCCAGCACCATCATCACTCTTTAACACAATTTGTATCTTTAAAAAGCCTTTGGAAATCATTTGTCTATGCACATTACTTTGTTGTGCTCTATATGGGGAAGTGACTATATGGGGATAGTAACCTCCTATAAGAAAAGGAAAATTTCAATTTATAGAATGTCAGAGCTGGAAGGACTCTTAGAACAGATGTCAGAATGGGTAGGGGACTTAGAATACAGAATGTCAGAGCTGGAAGGGCCCTTAGAACACAGGATGTCAGAACTGGAAGGGCCTTAGAACAGAGAATGTCAGGGCTGGGAGGGCCCTTAGAACACAGAATGTCAGAGCTGGGAGGGCCCTTAGAACACAGGATGTCAGAGCTGGGAGGGGCCTTGGAACATGGGACATTAGATCTGGGGAGCGCCTTTAGAACATGCAATGTTAGAGCTTGGGAGGGGCCTTAGAACACAGAATGTCAGAGCTGGGAAGGGCCTTAGAACACAGAATGTCAGAGTTGGGAGGGCCCTCAGAACACTGAATGTCAGAGATGTAAGGAACCTTAGAATATAAAATATCAGAGCTGAGAAGAGAATTAGACAGACCTAGATTAGACCTTAGAACATAGAATGTTAAAGCTGAAAAGTGACTTTACAATGAAGACCTTCAGAAATATAAAGGACCTTGGATCAGAGAATATTAGAATAGGAAGCCGTGTTAGGACATTCTATGTCAGAATTGGATGGGACCTTAGAAAAGAGAATGTTAGATTAACTTGAAGGGACTCACTGTGTTTCTTATCAGGCTGGGTTTTTCCTAAAGCCAGAAATCACACAATCTGGAATGGGGAGCAGGGACCAGCTAGTCCAATCAAACAACCAATCAGAATTCATTAATCACCCATTATGGGAGAGGCACTGTTCTAGGAAATGGGGATAAAGAGAGACAAGGAAAGAATCCCTGCTCTTACATCCTATTGGAAGAGACAATATGAACCTATGTGGAGAAGGAGGAAGGAAGCAAACATGCTTGTAAAGTACTATGTCTTTTTATCCTCACAACCCTTGGAGGTGGTGTGCTCTATCATTACCCCCCATTGGATAGTTGAATGAATAGAGTAATTATTAATTGCTCACTATGTTCAAAGCACTGGGGATACAAAGAATAAAAAAGTATGACAGCCTCCGTTCTCAAGGAGATACCTATGTGTGCAAGTATGATGAGTACACTTGTAAGTATATGAAGAGAATATAATAGAAAATCCAGGGTTTTGGGGAGAGGCACTAGCACATGGAGCATCACGAAAAGCTTTATATAGAGAATGGCACCTGAGCTGAGCTTTGAAGGAAATTAGGAAGTCTAATTTTAAAATAGAGGAGGGAATGTATTCCCAGAGGGAGAAATAAACTGCATAAAGTCATGGAGTTGGGAAATGGAATATAATTTGTTGTTATTCAGTCATGCCTGAATCTTTGTGACATTTGGTGTTTTCTTATAAAAAATAATGGAGTGGTTTGACATTTCCTTCTCCAACTCATTTTACAGATGAGGATACTGAGGTGAATTTGGTTAAGTGACATGCCCAGGGTCAGACAACATGCCTAAGGTCAGATTTGAACTCAAGAAGATGGGTCTTCCTGACTCCAGACCTGACAACCTATGCACTATGGTGCCCTCTAGCTGCCTCTATATACTTTCAGAGAAATAGCAAAAAAGCTAGTCTGGCTGTATACTAGAGTATGTGAGGAGCAATAATGTATAATTAGCCTGGTAAGGTCCCCTTTCTACTACTTATCTTACAAGAAGTCCATCCAATTTTTCTTGAAGACCTCCAAATAGGGGGAAAGCTGCTATCTCCTGAGACTACTCCCATTAGGACAGCTCTAATTGGCAGGAATTTTTTCTTCTTTTCCTTCCATCAGTCTCAAATTTGTCTCTGCAGCTTTACCTGTTATTCCTATTTGTGTTCTCTGGGTCTGATCAGAGCAAGTCTGATGCCTCCTTCACATTGGACAGCTCTTCAGATATTTGATGAAAGTGACCATGTTCTAACTTAGTCTTCTCTTGGCTAAATATCTCTAGCTACTACAATGGATTCTATGTGGCAATAACTCAAGACCCCTCACAAAACTGGTGGACCTCCTGTGGACACACTCTATACTATCAATATTCTTCCTATTATGTGACATTGAGAACTAGACACAATACGGCAGATGGGGTCTGACCAGGGTAATACATAATGAACCTAGTGCTATGTTGATCCTGCACATGCACTGTAGCTTATCATACCTTAAAACATATTAAGATTGAGCAAACTTTCTCAATTGCTGTATCATAATAGTGGACTCATATTGATCTTGTGGTCCACTAAAACCCCCAGATCGTAAAAAAAGGGTATCAATACTTTTTACTTGTGTGTACCTTTTATTTATTATTTTTACTATATAACTTTTTATCATATATTATTCATATCTTTAATGAGATGCTATAGATGTTTCTCCCAGTCCTGCCTCCTGATTTCCTTTATCACAAAGAAAAA
>NC_057863.1:612861790-612961790 GCF_019393635.1 Dromiciops gliroides | reverse complement strand
GCCTACACAGGATGGACCAGAGTAAGGAGACATTGCAGACAGAGCGACCAAGTGAAGAAACTGGTGTGATAATCTAGGAGAGAAAGGTAGTGAGGGCATGAACTATGGTGGCAACTGCACAACTGAGAAGAAGGGGGTTGAAGGCAGAAACAGCAAGATTTGGGAGCTGATTAGATATGTGGGGTGAGGAGGAATGAGGAGCCCAGGGTAAGGCAGTGTCATTGAGTTGGGAGACCAGGAACAATTAAGTTTTGAAGAGGAAAGGGTTTAAGGGAAAGATCATGAAGTAAATTTTGGACATGTGAATTTAAGATGTTGATTGAACAGTCAACCTGAAATATCCAATGGACAATCAGTGAGAAAAGAGCCAACATGTATATATAAATTTATGAATTATCCGCTTAGAGATGAGAATTAAATCTATGGGAGCTCATGGACTTACCGAGAGATAATAACAGGTTTCTGAACCTGGAATCCATGGACAGATTTCAGGGGGACAGAGAATGTGAAGGAACAAGAAATTGTAATTCTATTTTTATTACTCTCTAAAGAAAACAAAGCATTTCCTTCAATTGTGGATTTTTTTAAAAATTATTTTGAAAAGTGGTTTCTGAGCTTCCCCAGACATTCAAAGGGCTCTATGACACAAAAAGAGGGAAATACCTGCAACGAAAGATGGTGAGAGGGTTGATAAGCCAAAAAGGAGACTGCTAAATAGTACTCTGATATGTAAGAGGCAAACCAGGAGAGAAGAGTACCCTGAGAACACAACTGGAGAGGATAGCAGTGTTGTCTTCTCCCCCAGGACCACTCCCCATTAGATTGTAAGCTCATTGAGGGCAGCAGCCATTTTTGTCTTTGTTTGTATCTCCAGCACTTAATACAGTGCCTTGTCCATAGCAGACCCTTAGGAATAAGACATTATGTCAAGGGGTTCTGAAATGAAGACAACGGCAAAGGGAGCTCATATCAAATGACCTCAATTTTCTCACTAAGGTAAAAGGCAAGGTCCTTAGCTAAAAGGAAAAGAGTAGGGGGAGGTGTAAGAGGATTTATTAGGGAAAAGGTTAATTTTCCCAAATACAGAAAATTGTTATTTCCATAAGGAGCAAAAAAGGGAGTCAACTAGGGAGGAACGAAAAGACTACCTCACTGCAGGGTGGGCCAAGTGGAAATATAAATTTGTAATTTGCACAATCAGCACAGTAAGATTTCTTCCAGTAACTTGTAAGAGGCAGAGGAGGCAGATGGTGAGATTACTCCAGGGCTAAGGTTTGACAAGGACAAAGGGGAATGAGGTTCAAGAGTACAGGACAGTACAGAATTGAAATCACTAAGCACTGGCTTATGACTGTGGAGAGGGAGAAAAGTGAAGTCAGATCATGGGCAGTGGTCTGACAAAGTACCTAGGAACAGGGGGATTAGAGACTTTGAAGGTAAAGACTAGGTTTAAGAAGAGTAAGGCTTGAAGAGAGGGGGGATGACAGGGCATCATTGCCAAATGGGGTCAAGAGTTTCCAATTAGCGAAGCAAAACACCTATGGTGTTCTGGCAAAAATCTAGTGTGTGGCTCTGGAATATAGTGTAAAGTGTAAAGAGCAGGGCATGGGATTCAGAGCCTCAGGCATTGGGAAGCTAGGGAATTTCCGGGAGCATCTCCGTGGATTGACTAAGTCTCCTAACAGAAAGACAGAAGTTGAAGAGAAGATGAGGAGCCAATGCTGAGTTCCTGGAGCAGGAAATGGATTGGCCACGGGTGGGAGGGGGTGTCCATTACACTGCAGCCAACACAATTGGGACTGGATGGAAAACTTCAACTGAGGTAACTTTCAAAGCAAAAAGCTTGCTCAGAGAAGGCCAGTAGTTTGGTCCAACACTAGGAAAAGTACAAAGGTGACAAATCATATAACTAAACATGGTAAAAATTATTATCATAACAACAGAAGCAAAAAAAGGGTTAGGAAAGAAGTTTAGAAGAGCTTCTAAGAGGAGTGAAACAGAGAATGAATTGGGAGGAATAAAAGACTGCCTTGTTACAGTGAGGGACCACTTAAGTGAAAGAATACGATTTTTAACATTTATCCAGTCAGCTTCAGGTTGTGAAACTTCCTCCAGCTGAATTCAGCAGTTTCTGAGTAGGAACAGAGGAAGCTGATGGCAGGCATAAGCCAGGACTGAGGTCTGGCAAAAAATGAGCAACAGCACAAGAGAGCAAAGGACACTGAAGAATTGAGATGGCGAATGAAGAGGTCGAGAGTGGAGAGGGAGGAAGGGGAAAGCAGAGCCAAGATAATAGCCCAAGGAAGTAGTGAGGGATTAAGGGACTGGAGGTCACAACCAGACCTCAGATATTTAATACTGTTTGGCTGTTCATACTTCATTTTATCTCAGCAAACAAGAGGAACCAGAAATCTCTTAAACACATAGTATCAATGGAATCACTCTGAAATTCAAATAGATTAGTGGCTCAAAGAAAGCTCTCTTTTTGAAATATTGCTTTTGAAGAGCAAAGGTTATCTGTTATTTATTTGTTTATAAAAACCAGTACTGGGCAGCTAGGTGGCACAGAGGATAAAGCACTGGCCTTTGATTCAGGAGGACCTGAGTTCAAATTCAGCCTCGGACACTTGACACTTAACTAGCTGTGTGACCATGGGCAAGTCACTTAACCCTCATTGCCCTGGGGGGGAAAAAGCAGTACAAAAAAGTCACATCTAATTAGGATAAACCACATGGAACTAAACAAATTTTATGATGTGGTGAAATGTTTTATACTTTCTTTATTTAGGTTACCATTCAATTTATTAAGAGCCTGTGACTACAAAGATAAATTAAGATGGAGACTTCCTTGAATTTCTTCAAACATTTGCACAGGTGCTTATTTTAAAAAAAGGAACGGGGGGAAGATATTTAAGGGTTACAACCAAAGGAGCTGTTTCTAAGGAAGTTACCTAAATTACCTTACATAAAGTAAGGTGGTCTAAAATGTCAAGACCAAAAAGAAATTGAAAAGTTCAGAATTTTGCAACTAATTCCTAGTACAGAATGACTAACGGGAAGCAAATTTTCCTGACTTTAAACAGAGAATTACAAAGGTAAGGAGGAACCGGTGTTATCAGAATGTGTGAATAGGCAGAGGAGAAAGTGTAATTAACCTACAAAGTAAATGCTTCTACAAGGCAGAATACTTCCCCTATGGAAGCAAAACCTTCCTCTCAACTCTCCACAACTAAGAGGGGAGCTACAATGCACATTAACAAAACCATCAGCGCTTTTCTCTTGGCCTCACGGATTTCTAATCTCATTGCAAAAACACAAATCCCTTTGGATGTCTGGCTTCAGCTCTACGTCTGAGAATCCCTGGCTCACAGGCTGCCTCTTACAGGGTACTCTTCCTGATTCCTGGAGATGGCAAAGCTTTCCTCTCCTCTCCTCTCCTCTCCTCTCCTCTCCTCTCCTCTCCTCTCCTCTCCTCAATGGAACACTTCCCTGTGCATCTGCTGTAGAGAATGGAAGTTCCTTCAGTGAAAAGGGATTTTCTTTTATGTCGTTTGTCAACCCCAATTCAAAACCAAGGTATCAAGTATACCCAAGGAATTTAATAAATGCTGGCTGGATTGGCCGGGACAGAACTGGCCCAAGCATTTAAAATTGCTTCTTTCCTAAAAGAATAAAATCAATGAAAGCAGGGAAGAAGGCAATGTGAAATAACACTCTCCCCAGTTCCCCCTAGTAGCTTTGACATCCCAGGTCACAGTGATTCCCTTCTTGAATAATTCCTCCCCCCTGGTTCATCTCTTCCTGCTCTCTACTTCCTATCCTACTGTCTGAACAATCCTATCCTGTTTCCTTAACTGAGCAACTGGGTATGCCATCTCCCAACTCCAAAGCAAGCATGGTACCCAAGGCTCTGCCAGATGCACCATTCTCCTGCATCCATATTCTCAGGGATATTACCAGCTCTAAAAGCATCAATTAGCATCTCTGGGAAGGGAGATTCAAAAGCTGCACCTCTGAACTTCTGAACTATCTCCAAAGACTGCTGCCTGCTGGGTCATCCTAAACAAGCCACACAAACCTCGCCCCTCAACAAGCCCCTTCTCACAATGTCCCTGTTTCTGCAGAGGAGGATATCACCTTGCTCTCCTTGCCAACCACATTTGTAACCTGAGCCATCCTTGACTCTAGCTCCTCGCTCCATGTCCCCACCCACAGCCAATCATTTATCAGTTACTGTGGATTTTTATTCTACAACTACAAAACATCCGTCAGCATATCTCTACTCCCAGAGCCACCCCCTACATTTAGGCCCTTTTACACAGTAATAGCTTTTCTAATTGGTCTTCTGGCTTCCCAGTCAATCCCTCTGCAATCCCCCCTTAAAAAAACTTCATCTACTACTTCTGTGCTTTGAAAAGGTCATCCCTGATGCCTGGCAGGGACACACATACTAGTCAAACTTCAGCTCAGGGGCCTCAAGTCTGCACTTTGTCAGTGTTACTAAATGCTACTCAAACTGCCTCTTACTGACTTAATCTGCAAATACAACCTATTCCACAGTAAAATGCAACCTCTTTGAAGGCAGGGGATTCTTTGCTTTTGCCTTTATTTGATATACAGGTAGGCCTTTTTTTTTTTTAGTTTATTGTTTTCTTCTGAACTTAAACTCCAAATAAAATGAACAATTCCATACCCATCAGAGAGATGAAGGAAAAGATTATATGTGAAACTGTAAAAGCTTGCTTTTCTTTCTGTGTGCAATAAATTCATCATGTATTATCCAAAGCTATCCTGTTTGTCTGTGAGCCTTTCCAGACTGGTAAGACTTTAATAATGTTTGCTGAATTTAATTCAGGACAAATTCATCTTATCCCTAAATAGATCATTTTCTGTTTTACTTCAAAGACTTGTGTTGTGCAAGGACATTAGGGAGATGAGGTTGGAAGGGCCATGAAAGAGGGAAATAGAAGAAGCCCGAAGGGATACCCCGAAGCATGGACACAAACATTATGTTGCTTCCCAATTCTTTCCTTTGGGGAAAAGTAAGACATGCTTTTCCTGATTGATTTAATCAAAATTGGGCAGACCCTCATTTTTTTTCCCTTTCCTAAACTTTAAAAAGATTCAATTTGCTTTCTCTTTGACTTGCCTTCCTTTCAGAATCATAATAGGTTCAAAGAGCCAGCAATGAGAATCCTGACACAAACCCCAGACAAGCACTGCAGCTGATAAAAGCACCATTAGGAGAAGATTTCAAGCATCAAAAGAGATTTCATATTGAGTGAAGCGAAAAACTTTCTTTTCCCTTTGGTTTCACTGAACTTCACAGTGCTAAGTCTCCAGAATGAACCATTAGTATCTATATGCTCCTTCCAGGAGCAAAGGAGGCCCAGAACACTTATCTCTCATGTACATGCCTCACTTCAGGGAAAGATAATGACTTTATCTGGAGGGGAAGGTATCCCCTGGTTGTGTAAAAGACAGAGATCCCTCCAAAACTTCTCCTAAGAAAGAAATTCATCACTTAACCACTCACAATGGTGGGAAATGAACGAGTTTGAAAAGTACAAGGATGAATGAATAACCATGTGATTTCTAGATCTCATCACTGTACTCAAACAATTAACACTTAAAAATGGAAACAATGGGTTTGCCAACAGACTCACCCAGTTTTCTGGCTGGGCTGAGAATCCTGACAAAGGACTGGTAAAAATTTTGGCAGGGAAAGAGGGGAAAGTGGGCAGGAACTCCTGGATGCTATTGGTTAGAGTCAGGGTAGTGTGAAGCCAAAAGTGGGTCAGGCCAGACTGAAAAGTTCTGCCATAAGTTGGGACAAAAAGAAAACAGGCCACAATGGCTCATGGAGGCTCAGCCCAAGTCTGCCTAACCCTCATCACTCCACAAGAGTGTGGCATCTGGTTGTTATAGGCAACAAGAGGATAAAGAAAGTCACTGACCTTGGCATCAGAGGACCTAAATTCTAATTTAGACTCTACCACTTTTTCCATGGGGAAACATAATCAAATCTGTCAACAAACATTTATTAATTGCTTGCTACATGCCAGCACTGCCCCACACACTGAGGACAATGAGAAAAACTAGCACCTGTCCTCAAGAAGCTCACATTCTAATGGGAGAGACCACATGCAAATAATACCATCCATGCAAGATCTACACAGGGCAAATGGAAAAGGCATCTAAGACAGAAGGCATGGGCAGTGAAGGTTTTGGGGACAGAGAGCCAGTGGGAAGGTACAGCTCGGGGAGATGGAGCGTCCTGGGCCAGGAATGGAGAGGAGGCCAGTGTGGCTGGGTCAGAGGCAAGTGGAGGAAGCCTGGAATGGCAAGAAGGGACCAAGGTGGAGAAGGCTGTAAATGCCCAGCAGAGGGCTTTCGCTTTGATCCTGAAGGGACTAGGGAGCTACTAACAGGTGGTTTATAAGGAGAGGGGAGCACAGTGACACAACTGAGCCTATACTTTAGGAAGAACACTTTGGCAGCTTGGTCATGGGGCATATCTGAAGCAAGCAAGTGGGTTTACTCCTGTAAAGAATTGTTATTTGAGGTTTTTATGCCTCGGCGCACACTGGCCTGGGGCTCCACAAACCGCACGGTGCTCCACCCACTGGTTGTAGCCATTGCCAGGGCTCTGGCACCTCAAGTCATCACCACTCACCGATGCCTACATGGGCCTGGCAAAATTATAATGATTGGAAGCCTAGTGAAGGCAGTCATGTGACTTTCAGAGCAGCCATCCCATTGGCTGGGACTGTGTGGGGTGTTTTCTAGGCTTGGGGGAGGAGAATCGGGCATGCTAGGTGGAAGCTAGAAAGCACAGGCGTTCCGCTGTGTATTTTCAGCTGATTCCTGGGTGGTGGTATTTTTTCAGGTATTATAATTTCCCTTTCCCCATTTTATTTCCTTTCCCTTGATCCTACTGATCATGTTTGTGGTTTTTTTTTTTAAGTTCATTCTTGTTAAAATAAATCTTGTTCTGTTTTGAGGGAGGCTGCCGGTCTCCTTCCTTGCCCCAATATTGCAGCGAGCCATTTAGCTAGCACTCCCCAATTAAAAATTGGTCCCCACACTCCTTAGGGCCCCTGTTCTCTCATCTGTAAAAGAAGGGAAATACTTGGGCCCACTCCCTTACAAGGTGGTCGTGAGGAAGGAGTTATCCTTCAAGCACTATTGAAGTCTGAAGATTTGAAACTTTTCTTTATACACAGGCAATGTAACCTAAGCGTGGAGCACTTTCATACTGACCCAATGACTGGGTTGTTAAAGGCAAACTTGTGCATATAAAGAGATGGTGCCTTTCCCTCCCCTTCAAAAGAGCTGGGATCACTACAACTGTCCATGGGTAGCAACATTGAGCTTTAGAATGTCATGGAAATGAGAGCTAGGCCAGAACCCTCCAGGAGAGCAGCCCAATGAACACAGTGTTTCTGTTCTAACCTCAAAGAGGATATAAACCCAACACGCACAGGAACCAAGATGCTGGAGAAAAGGCAGATGAATTCCCTGAACATTCTCCCCCAAACAACTTAAAAATAACTCCTCAAACCAAATGTTGGCGTAAAAGAGCGGATAAAAGGTCAGGGTCAACCATATTCCAGCCCAAGACAACTTAGTAGCTTGGCAGGAAAGGTCTGTGACACTGGGGTGGAGGCTGCCACCGAGGGCACATGACAGCTGAACCGCAGTGGGCCTTGGAGGCAGCTGCAACAACAGCCACAGCATCAACTGATACAGGAGTTCTCAACCCAGCAACAGTAAGAGGGATGGACAACTGGGCAGAAAGATATTACAGGGGACCCTTTGTAGGCATTGGGTGTTGCTGACCCTGATTAGTAACTCTACTGCCTATCAATAGTTCTGGGTTGCAGTTCCAAGCTAGAGAGGAGTGCTTCTGGTGGGTCACAAGGGTGCAGGGACCCTGTTAACAGTTCCTGGATGGAGAGGAGTGCTGGCACTTGTGGCTGCAAGGGAGCAAGAGCCTTTCTCAGAGTTTTAGGGCCAAAAAGAATGCTAGGGCTTATGGTTGCAGGGGAACAGGGCCCCTTCTTGGGTAAAGACCAGAGCAAAGACAAATAGAGCAGTGACCAGACCTTTCCCCAGATCACACCATCTTGGAAACACCAAAAACTTTCAGACCCTCAAAACTAGCTCTGAAAACAGCAACACAAAAAAACCCAAAGCTTGGAACAGTGGCTCCCCACCCATAAGTGAGTAGAGCCCAACTTAAACATAAAGTTCAAAGTCAAGAAATAGGCTAGAAAAATGAGCAAACAAAAAACAAATTTGACCATAAAAAGCTACCACAGTGATAGGGAAGACCAAAATGCAAACTCAAAAGAAGACAAACACCCATATAAAAAGTCTCAAAGTAAAAATGCTAACTGAATCCAAGCACAAGAATTTCTGGAAGAGATAAAGAGAAAAGAACAGTAGAGGAAAAAGTAGGAAAAGACATGAGAATGATACAAGAAAGTTAGTAAAAAAGAATTAAGATCTTGGTAAAAGAGGAAACACACACACACACACACACACACACACACGTATACTGAAGAAAAAAACACCTTAAAAAACAGGATTGACCTAATGGCAAAAGAGGCACAAAAATTCACTGAAGTATAAAACTCCTTAAAAAAGTAGAATTGGTCAAAAGGAAAAAAAAGTACAAAAGCTCACTGAAGAAAATAATTCTTTAAAAAACAGCATTAGGGGAGGCTAGGTGGCACAGTGGATAAAGCACTGGCCCTGGATTCAGGAGTTCCTGAGTTCAAATCTGGCCTCAGACACTTAACATTTACTAGCTGTGTGACCTTGGGCAAGTCACCATTGCGAGGAGGAAGAGGAGGAGGAAGAGGAGAAGAAGAAGAAGGAAATGTGAAATTTCTCATTTGAAAAAGCAATTGACCTGGAAAATAGATTCAGAAAAGATCATTTTAAAATTACTGGACTACATAAAAGCCACAATCAAAAAAGAGGTTAGACATATTTCAAAAAGTTATCAAGGAAAACTATCCCCCAATCATAGAACCAGAAGGTAAAATAAAAATTGAAAGAATCCACCAATCACCTGCTAAAAGAGATCTCAGGAAGCAGTGGATAAAGCAGCAGTCCTGGATTCAGGAGGACCTGAGGTCAAATTCAGCCTCAGAAATTTGACGCTTACTACTGTGTGACCCTGGGCAAGTCACTTAACCCTCACTGCCCCACCAAAAAAAACCCCAAACCTGTTTTAGGGGGCAGCTAAGTGGGGTGATGGATAAAGCACCGGTCCTAGATTCAAGAGGACCTGAGTTCAAATTTGACCTCAGACACTTGACATTTACTAGCTGTGTGACCCTAGGCAAGTCACTTATCCCTCATTGCCCCCCCGCAAAGAGATCCCAAAATGAATATTATAGCAAAATTCCAGAGTTCCCAGGTCAAAGAAAAAATATTACAAGCAGCCAGAAAGAAACAATTCAGGGGCAGCTAGATGGCGCAGTGGATAGAGCACCGGCCCTGGAGTCAGGAGTACCTGAGTTCAAATCCGGCCTCAGACACTTAACACTTACTAGCTGTGTGACCCTAGGCAAGTCACTTAACCCCAATTGCCTCACTAAAAAAAAAAAAAAAAAAAGAAAAGAAACAATTCAAATATCATGGAGCCACAGTCAGGATCACACATGATTTAGCAGCTTCCACATTAAAGGAACAAAGGACTTAGAACATGATATTCTAGAAGGCAAAGGAGCTAGGATTACAACCAAAAATAAACTACCCAACGAAACAGAATAATCCTTCAAGAGGAAAAAAATTAATATTTAATGAAATAGAGGACTATCAAGCTTTCCTGATGAAAACACCTGAGCTGAATAGAAAATATGACATTCAAACACAAGGCTCAAGAGAAGCATAAAAAGGTAAATATGAAAGAGTAATCAAAAGAGACTCAAGAAAGTTAAACTGTTTATATTACTATATGGGAAGATAATATCTGTAATTTCTAATAATTTTATCATTATTAGGGCAGTTAGAAAGAGTCCACATAGATAGAAGGCACAAGTGTGAGTCAATTATGTTCAGATGATAGGAGGAATCGGAGATGGAAGTGAAGAAGGAGGAGGAAGATGGATGCACTGGGAAAAGGAAAGAGTAGAATGGAGAAATTTTTCATAACAGAGGCATGTAAGGAAGAGCTTTTGTAATAAAGGAGAGAATGGGGGTTGGGGTGGCCAGCAATGGTTGAACTTCACTCTCCTCATTGGAATTGGTTCAAAGAGGTAAGAACACACACACACACACACACACACACAGGTATAGAAATCTTATTCAAAAGGGAATTAGGAGGGGAAGAGGCTAAGAGGAATTGGGGGAAGGGGGAAAGTAATAAATGGGAAGATTAAGAAACAGTGGTCAGAAGCAAAACAGACTTTTGAGGAGGAGGGAAAAAAGAAAACGATAAACAGTAAAAACAGGATGAAGGAAAATACAGACTTAGTAATCATAGCTGTGAATGTGAATAGGATAATCTCACCCATAAAATGGAAACAAATAACCAAATGGAACAGAAGCCAGAATCCAAAAATACGTTGTTTACAAGAACACTTTTGAATCAGAAAGACATACACAGAGTTAAAATAAAGGGCTGGAGCATGCTCTAATATGCTTCAGCTAAACTAGAAAAAGGGAGGGATAGCAATTATAATCCCAGAAAAAAGCAAAAGCAGACCTAATTAAAAGAGAAAATCAGGAAAACAACATCTTGCTAAAAAATACCAAAGATAATGAAGTAATATCAAAATATTTTATAGCAAGTTTCTCTGAGAAAGGCCTCATTTCTCAAATATACAGGGAACTAAATAAAATTTATAAAAATAAGAATCATTCCCCAATAAATAAATGGTCAAAGAATATGTTTTTCAAAAGAAATCAAAGCTATCTTAAGCATATGAAAAAAATACTCTAAAACACTACTGATTAGAGAAATGCAAATTAAAACAACTCCAAGGCACCACCTCACACCTATCAGAAATGACAAGCTGGAGGGATCATGGAAAAATTGGGACATTAATGCACTGTTGGTGATGTAAACTGGTCCAACCATTCTGGAGAACAATCTGGGACCACACCCAAAGGGCTATAAAACTGTGCAATGCAAAAAGTGAAGTGAGAGGGGCAGCCAGGTGCTACAGTGGATAAAGCAACAGCCCTGGATTGGGGGGGGGGGGGTAGAGTGAAGTGAGAAGAACCAGGAGATCACTGTGCACAGTAATGTTGTAACAATGATGAAATGTGAAAGGTTTGGCTACTCTAAACAATAAAATGATCCAGGACAATTCCAAAGGACTCATAATGAAAAAAATGCTGTCCACCTCCAGAATGTGAATTCAAATTGAAGCATAATTTTCTCACTTTTTAAAAACTTTTTTTTTTTGGCGATATGGCTAATGTAGACATACATTTTGCATGATCTCATATGTATAATATTGTTTTCTTTGCCTCCTCAGGGAGTAGGGAAGGGATGAAACACAGGGAGAACATTTAGAATTCATTTTAAAAAGAAGGGAATGGGGGCAGCTAGATGGCACAGTGGATAGAGCACCGGCCCTGGAGTCAGGAGTACCTGAGTTCAAATCCGGCCTCAGACACTTAACACTTACTAGCTGTGTGACCCTGGACAAGTCACTTAACCCCAATTGCCTCACTAAAAAAAAAAAAAAAAGAAAAAAGAAGGGAATGCAGGGGCAGCTAGGTGGCACAATGAATAGAGCACTGGCCCTGGAGTCAGGAGTACCAGAGTTCAAATCCAGCCTCAGACACTTAACACTTACTAGCTGTGTGACCCTAGGCAAGTCACTTAACCCTCATTGCCTCACTTTTAAAAAAAGGGGACAGCTAAGTGGCGCAGTGGATAAAGCACCAGCCCTGGATTCAGGAGGACCTGAGTTCAAATCTGGCCTCAGACACTTGACACTTACTAGCTGTGTGACCCTGGGCAAGTCACTTAGCCCTCATTGCCCCACCAAAAACCAAAAACAAACAAACAAAAATAAATAAATAAATAAATTGAAATAATTTCCAGTTTAAATAGGCTTCAAACACAAGCAGTTTAGTGTAGCACAAAGAATAGACCCAGGTTTGTCTCAGCTCCAACAAGTAAGAGCAACGGGACATTGAGCGAGTCATGAAAACTTGGTGGGCCTTGTTTTTTTCATCTGCGTAATGGTGGCAATAATATTTGTATTCTTCAGCCTCACAAAAATCTGTTAAGAGGTAAAGTACCACATGGGCTTTTATTAATGATAATTAGCAGGGAGACCATCCCCAGAGCTAATTCCAGATCACATCCTATATATACACTGTAAAGAATTCATCCTTACTGCAGCTTACAAAGAACACAATCAGCAATCCATGGAATGCTCAATGAAATGTTGTGCCGTAAATGTTCATTCTTCCCATAGAAATCCCTAACATGAAAATCACTCCATAGACACATAAAGGAGACGTGATGTAGAGCAGAAGAGTTCAAATGATGGCAGTACCACATAGACGGGGCCAAGGTCATTGCTTTGATCTCTACAAGGTCTAAATGGGGTCACAAGATTTGTATGATAAAGGGATCAGTGGTTAACTTTACTTGTAAGCAAAACAAACATGGTCAAATGCATATCAGCGCTCCCAGAGAAGATCAACACAAGTGCATTTGGATCAATACATATTAATTCCCACCACAGCTTAAAACATGCACCCTGGCAGCCACACAAGACAATAAAGTACTATCAACATCACCCTTTTTCTAGGTCTTCTATGCTTTATATCTACCCTCATGGTAAATAGATATCAACGTGCCCTAATTTACAATAATTGTAACAGACTGTAAAAATGAGAAATATCAGCATGACTGAATAAGTACCATATTGGTCAGCTATTTCCACTTCCACAGAGAAGGTATAACAGTTTATACAAAATGTGAAAAGCAATAAAGTTTTATTTTACATAAGAGCATGTGTGATAAACACGGGCCATGGGTATTATTTTTGAGGCCAATCATGAAGAGAAGATCTCTGGGACTTTAAAAAAAATATGAGGTGATAAAAATAAGAAGCAAAACAGTCACTGGTCACTGGACAGTGACATTCACACCCTCCACCCAAGTGGTGTAAAACACTCAACCTGGAGAGAGTTGGCCATGGACAATAGCTTAACAATAGCTTAACAAACAAAGACAGGGAGTAACAAAGAAATTATTGGCAACTTTTCTAACACAAAGGCCTTCCTTACCTGTGAGAGTCCAGGCGACGACGCATGTCCTGGTGGGGTTGCCGCAAGATTTGGATGTCCCTTGTTTATTTCATGTGCCGAATAAGGGGAAGGGGTGGGAGGTCCAGGTTGTCTTGCTACTTGTGTTACCTGTGAGGAAATAAACTTTTAGTAAAAATATCCTATTAGCAATCTGATCTGTATAAATCTGTGAGCTTATACAATTACAGTATTTTGCCCAATATCTATAGCAAAGTTATAATATTTCATCAAATGGCTAAAAATGAAGTATGGATCACATTGTAATCTTGACAACTAGCAAAAACAAGGGAAAAACACTAAAGAAATAAGATGCCTTTAACAGCTTTATGGACCAAAATTATCTACTCATCTAGGGTCCTATTCTGATTACTAGAATCACAAAAATAAAAGCTGACAGACATTTTGTAAAATACTTCATGATAACCAAGTGAATTAGGTTTTATGGGCATTAATGTTCCCATTTTACATATGAGAAAAAAAGTGGAGAGAGGTCAAGGGACTTGCCCCACTCTCATACAGCTAATAAGTCCTAAAGGCAGTCTACAAACTCACACCCATACAAGTCCAATTTCCTGCCTTTATCAACCCATTCATGCTGCAATTAGAGGATTTAGAGCTACCAGCAGGACTTAGTTTCCCCTTAACTACTACTCTCTCATGTCATAGGGGAACAAACTGAGGCATGTCTAAAGTGCACAGGTATCAAGTCAGTTCAGTGCCCAATGGATACAGCACTGGGCCTTGAGTCAGGAAGACCTGAGTTCAAATCTAGCCATGGACATTTCCTAGCTTGTTGATACCAAGAAAGTCACTTCACCTCTGTCTGCCTTAAGTCTCCTCATCTGTAAAATGAGAATAATAATAGTACCTACTACTCTGAAGATCCAATAAGATCATATTTCTGACATGTAACAAGCTAAAAACACTATATAAACAAATAGCAGGTATAACAGTGTCATTTACATTAAAGGTTTCTGTCTATGTACCATTTAAAAAAAATTATTGGTGTCTGAGAATGTTGTTTTAAGAACATTAAAAGATGAGAACTGGTATGATAAAGTAAGGTACTTATCCAGAATGGTGTGGAAAATAATGAAATTGTCCATAGAATTTTGAGCTAGAAATCAATCAACAAGCATTTTTTAAGCAAGAGCTAGAAGCTGGGAATTATTTGAGACACACTGGGAATTGAGGGAAGACAATAGGTAAATAGAAGTTGATTTGGAGAGGGAGATGCCTGCTCCAGGCATCAGGAAAGGCCTCAAATACAAAATGATGCTTGAGTAGAGCTTCAAAGGAAAGTAGAAGAAAGAGGTATGGAATGAGTACATTCCAGGCATGGGGTACAGCCAAAGCAAAAGCATGGAGACCATTGATGGAGTATGGTGTGTGAAGAACTCAAAAAAGAACAATGTGGCTGAGCCCAAAAAAGTGCATCAAGGAGAGTAATGTAAATAACAAGCCTAAAAAAGTAGGTTGGGAGTCAAAACATGATGGGCATTAAAAACCAAATAGAAGCTTCTATATCTGATGCTAGAATTAACTGGGAGTCATTGTAACTTATTCAAAAGGGGAGGAACATGGTCAAACCTATGTGTTTAGAATATTACTTTGGGGCCCACATACACCAAAACATGTATAGCAATGTTTTCTGGAACAGCTAAGAACTAGAAACAAAAACAATGCCTATCAATTAAATCTATAAACAACTTGTGGTAGTTGAATATAATGAAAGGTTACCATGCTGTAAGAAATTATGCATAAGGCACAATCTTTAACATTCTAGGTACCTATCCATTTTCAGTTTATTGTAGAATATGGTTTAAGATGTTGTTCTAAGACATATCTACCAGACTCTTTTCTGGTTTTCCCCATAGTTCTTAGTAAATAGGGAGCTCTTTTCTAAGTGATTTATATTTTGGAGCTTCTTGAACACTGGGTTAGAGTTCCATTCTTTCTGCCTTTCCTTTGTTTCATCTGTCCCACTGATCTACTTTTCCATTTTTTAACCAATTTTTTTGGATTACTGATGTTCTATAATATAGTCTGAAGTCTGGAAGTGCTATTCCCCTTATATACTATTTTTATTATTTCCTCACTGATTATTCAGTGAGGAAATTTGTCCCTTCAAATGAATTGTTATTATTTTATCATGTTCTATAAAGTTTCCCTTGGAAATTTGATTGGTATAGCATAATTCTCTAAAATAACTTTGGCAATATTGGTATTTTTATTACAGTGGCACAGCCCACCCATGAACATTGAATATACCTCCAACTAATTAAGTTGATCTTTATTCTTTAAAGGAATATTGTATAATTAAGCATATACAAATATTGAACGTAGACTGGTGGACTGAATCCTATAAATTTCATATATTCTGCATTTATTTTGAATAACTATGAACTTTTTTATTATTGCCTTTTGGATTCTGTCGTTATATTAAAAATGCTATTGATGTTTACAGATTTATATTTTAGGCTGAAACTTGGTTGAAGCTCTTAATGTCTTAATTAGTTTCTTTGCTGATTCCCAAGGATTCTTTTATTTAACTATCATGTCATCAGCAAATGGGGTTGATTTAATTTCTTCTTTGGGGAATGGCTAAACAAATTGTGGAAAGAAGGAAGTAAACAAGTATTTAAGTGCCTACTTGGTGTCAGGCACTGTGCTCTAAGCTCTTTACAAATATTATCTCATTTGATCCTCACAACAACCCTGTGAGGTAGGTGCTATTATTATCCTCATTTTATGAAGTAACTGAGGCAACCAGAAATGGCTTTCCCAGTGTCACACAGCTAAGTACCTTGAGGACATATTATGAATTCAGGCCTTCCTTATTCTAGGCCCAGGGCTCTGTGCACTGAATATAATGGACTACTACTGGGCTGTAAGAAATGACAAACATGAAGAAATATGGAAAGACATGAACTGTTACCATTTTTAAAAATTGTTATAAAGGATAGTCCAGGGGCAGCTAGATGGCACAGTGGTTAAAGCACTGGCCCTGGATTCAGGAGTACCTGAGTTCAAATCTGACCTCAGACACTTTACACTTACTAGCTGTGTGACCGTGGGCAAGTCACTTAACCCCCATTGCCTTAAAAAAAAAAAAAAAAAAGGATGGTCCTCTGGAACCAAGAAGGATAACAGGAAGAAATTTAGATGATGAAAAAATATTTCTGTAACCATTTTTTAAAATAATTAATGTGAAGAAAACAGAAAAGCATGGGAAATCTTATATGAACTTCTACAGAGTAAGTAGAACCAGAAAAACACTCTACTAAGTGACTACAACAATGAAGTTCAAAAGAACGCAAACAACAAAATAATCAAGCATGCCCAGTGACCCAAAACAAGAGATATAAGAAAGTACCTCGCCCTTTTCTTTGCACAGGCAGGGGATGATGGTAGTGTTACACTGCATAAAATGCCAGGCTTTTAGCCAATTACCATGTGTTTATGTTATCTCATTTCAACTGGGCAATCAAAGCATAGTAAAATAATACTTTTTATTCCTTCCTATTTGGTACTTTGGGGCAGCTAGGAGGCGCCATAGTGCACAGAGCACCAGGCCTGGAATCAGGAAATCTGAGTTCAAATCTGACCTCAGACACTTACTACCTGTGTGACTTTGTTAGGTTAGTCACCTAACCTGTCTGCCTCAGTTTACTCATCTGTAAAATGAGCTCTGCCAAGAAAACTCCAAATGGGGTCACACAACTGAAAAAACAACTGAACAAAACTTGATTCTTTATTTCCCACTGTCAATGACAGCTGCTTTAAATCTTCTCTTCTCTTCCCTCCTAAAGTCTCCCTCACAATGCCAGCCCCTAACTTCTCAAAAGAAATCTGACCTCATATTTTGCGAAATTAGAGCGAGGTCTTTCTTCTTCATTACTACACAGCTCAAAATGCTTTGCTGAATTTTCTACACTCCAGTCTCAGGGGAAGAAGTAGTCTCTCTCTCTTCTTCGATCGGCCAACCCCATTAAAAGTAACTTTGATACCCTCCCCCATCCATCTCCTCTAGCAAACAAACCCCACAATTATCTCCCGCCCCATCTTCAATCTCTCCTTATAGACTGGTTCTCTCTGCTACCAAACCAATGTACCCAGGTCTTTCTCATCTTTCAAAACCCCTCATGGCCCAGCATCTCCCACCACAAGCTATAATCTGGAATCTCTCCTCCTTTTCTCAAACTCCTCCATAAAGCTGGCTTACACAAGGTGCCTCTAGTTCTTATCTCACTTAGTTCTCAGCTTGCAATCTGGCTTGTGACCTCATCACTCACCTGAAACTGCTCCCTCCAGTTACCAAATCCACTCCCTGATGAGGCAAATCAAGATGTCTAAGTCTGGCACTTAAAGGCCTTTATAGTCGTGCTAGGCATCATTCTGCTTCCCTTTCTGGTGCCACCAGATGGGTCTTTTTCACTGTTCCTCCCACATACTATTCCATCTTGCCTCTATGCCTATACGTAAGCTTGGTCCCCCCCTTGCTTGAAAGGCATCCCACTCCTCATCTCCACCTCTCAGAATCAACAGCTCCTTCAATACTCAAATCTGATGTCACCTGTGACATGAGGCCTTTGCATCAGTCTGCACCCTCAGCATGGAGAATGGCACCTGGCACACAGAAGAGGTTTAATCAATTTGTGTTTGGTATATATTGGAGTGCATCGACAAAAGGGAGAACACAAGACAGTAAATGAGGCATGTCACATGAAGAGCAGTGAAAGAACTATGGCGGATTTGCCTAGAAAATACTAAGGATGGGCATGATAACTTCCACCCTTAGAAAGATAAGTATGTGGCTCTAGGCCTATCTTCAATTTGGGTCAGACCTCCAACAAAACATGTCATAAACTACACATACCCTCTTATCCTTTGCTACTCTTTTCCTCATCCTTTTGGAAACCTGGTCCAAAAAAAGGGCACGCCCAAGATGCAGGAGGCTTTCCTCTAATTTTCTTGGCAATGCATAAACACCAACAAGGAAAGATTCAAGTGGAAAACTTGACATCCCTTGCCCCAGCTCCTGGAGCAGCCCACTACTTTTCCAGGTATCCAACTCTATGAGGCCACCCTCTACCTGGCTTCTCCTGGGTAATGTGTTAGAACCTGCTGACACCGATGTGAGCCACTCCATGGCCCTTTAGGTGACACCTACACTCTTAGCAGACTGTGGCATGCAATGAAACACAGCTACATGGAATCACAGGAAGAATACCGATGGACCTTTGGTTCAGGCAGAAACTGGGTTGAGTTACAAGCACTACACAATGTTATGGGTCCAGCTCATCATCAGTTAATAGAAGATATCCATCCTACACAGACACAGACACAGACACACACACACACACACACACACACACGAACCAACTCTCTACATTGTCCATAGAAAAGCCAATCATAGTCAAGATGATGAATTTTGTTTAGTCATTTGGTTTTTCCTGTTTAAGACTTAAGCCAAACTCTTAAGGAAATGAAGAATTCACTAAGGAAGACTCTAAAATTTACCAGAGTTTAAATAGTGAGCATGTGTCACCAGTAAAGGCACTAGGAATGTGTTCAGGATAACCTTCATGACAGGAACAAAGACTTTGGTATCATGAATTGATCCCTCTTTCCTATTTCATGGTAATTATCACACTCCTGAACAAAATGACCTCTGTTGCTGTACCTTTCAAGGAATCTTGTAAAACTCGGACACGGGCTTGGGAGCTATTTTGGTGGAGGAGGCTTTAAGGAAGCATTTTGCTCTACTGAGTCATGTTTTATTTTAATAGTCAACAAACCAGAAGAACAGTAAGATCTTGTATTCTTTCCATCTCTCTTGATATGGGTTGCTATCAAATAACATTTGTAAAAGCCTTCCTGGCTGCCTGATCCATTGTTTGTCAGATGCCCTTTGTGTGTGTAGATGATTCTCATAAAGATTTAGTGGAGAGAAAAAATGAGGCATCTAGGTCAGGAGCTGTTGATACTCTCTTTTAAAAATGAATATTTACTGCTATCATTTCTTTTTACAACTCTTCCATTCCCCAATATATCCCCCTTCCCCAACCCTGCCAAGAAAGCCATCCTTTCTGCCTTATAATAATTTTTTAAAAGGAGGTTACAGGGGCAGTTAGATGGTGCAGTGGATAGAGCACTGGCCCTGGAGTCAGGAGTACCTGAGTTCAAATCTGGCCTCAGACACCTAACACTTACTAGCTGTGTGACCCTGGGCAAGTCACTTAACCCCAATTGCCTCACTTAAAAAAAAAAAAAAGAGGTTATAGAAGTATGAAACAGGGGAAGTGTCTTCTCCCATCTTTTCTTTGGGGCCGTTATAAACTCAGTTATTCTAATTTCACAGAATTCACTTTTGATTGTTTTGTTGTTGTTCTTTCCATTTACATTGTTGTAGTCATGATGTATATCATATTCCTGCTTCTGTTTAATTCACTTTGCATAAGTTCATTTTTCTTCTTGCTTCTCTATATTCATCAAATTCATAATTTCTTATTTTGCTTCCAATGCTTTGTCGATTCAATCCAATAAACATTTATTAAGCACCTGCTATGTGCCAGGAACCGTGCTATGTGCTGAGAATATAGATGGGGCACTGGAGGAGATCTAATTGAGGAAGACAAAGGAAAGGAAGCTGAGAAGAGGAGGTTGGGAATGAGGGCACATGACATGAGAACCAGTGATGATAGTGGCTCGGAGCCCCCTTGAAATGGAGAAGGTTTTTGCTCTTCCCTCCTACAATCAGAGGGGCATGATGTAAGAGTACCAAAGGGGATGCCATCTCCAAGGTGAGATTTCTGGTGCTGAGCTTTGCCTGGGAACATGATGACAGTGGAGTTAAATCTAAGGAGCAGAGCTGGCAACAACACCTCAAAACATGTTGGTAAAATTGTTGTGTTAGGGACCTTTCTGTTAAAGATGTCATTGACCTCCTCCTTGGGGCATATGCCTAGCATATGGCATAGTAGACAAAGCAGCATAGAATCAGGAGGACCCCAGTTTAAATATGGCCTAATACATCCTACCTGTGGGACTCTGGGTAAATCATTTAACCACTCTCTGCCTCGGTTTCCTCAACTGTAGAACAGGAATAATGATAGCACCTACCTCCCAGGATTGTTGAAAGGATCAAAGGAGATAATCCTTGTAGAGTGCCTAGCACAGAGGCTGGCACATAGTAGGTACTTAATCTTCACTCCCTTCCATTTCCCCCACCCTTTTGTTAGCTCGAAACATAATTCTTCTAAATACAATCATATTCTGACTCTGTGTGTATCTTTATGTTTCTAGTATATTTTCAAGTGTCTATATTGTTGGATTTTTTTTCTAATTTAAACTGTTATCCTCTTTCATTCATATTCCCAGCTATGCCTGTTATTGGCTCTTACCCTCCACCATTTTCTCTTATTTTTTCTCCTCTTTTCCTCCCCACTCCTTTCCAGTCCCACATTCAAAGAGGTATAGAAAAGAAGCAGCCTGATGTGAACCAGTAATCTATAACTGAAGAAGTGTTTTCCAATCCCCTGCCAAACCTAAATCCTCATCTCTGACTTGCATTTTTTTCTCTATTTTTAATCCCTTCACGATTTTCTCTCTGAAGTTAACTTTGCCATCCTTGTTTAAGGCTTTCTCCCCATTCCTTCTTGCAACCTTATTGAATTTAAAATATTTTCACACCAAATGCCCACTCTCCCACCCGTTCTTTCATGTCCATAGACTCTTCTCATATGCCCCACCATGATAAGAAGTTGTTCCCCTTTCTTTCTTATTTCTTTTTGAGTTACTTTTTTTTCTCTGTTAAAAACAACAAAACAGAACAAAATTACACTATGACCTAAGTTTATGTGTTACTTAACCCCTTTTGTGACCAACAGACAGTGAGATTTCAAGGAACTATGTCTTCTCCCCCTTTAGGACAATTTACATAATGAATACAACATTCTTTGTAAAGAAAAACAATTGTGAAAGGCTTAAGAACTAAGACCTATTCAGTGACCAGTCACAATTTGGGAGGCCCAAAGCTGAAGCATGCTTCCCACCGAAGAGAGAGGTGACAGGATTTTTGTTTGTTTTGTTCTTCTGTGCACTAGTGCATAGAAGTGTATTTTTTAAAATGGAGCGAGAGGGGAGGAATGGAATGAAAAGAAGCTTAGTGAAAGTAATGTGGAGAGGGGAGGGGAAAGAAAATAGGGAAGGAAAGAAAGGCCTACCAAGGAAACAGTTTGTAAATGTACAGACAAAAATAGAGGCAACTACAAAGGGAGACAAAGATGACCAGGTCAGCTTTGGAAATCATGTGTTAAATTTATTATGCACTTTTAAAAAGTTGTACAGAGGAGAAATTTGCCATTGTATATACATTATATTTACACAACAATACAATATTTATTTGTAAATATTGATATTTATTAGTATGACAAGTTCATATTAATAAAAATGAAAAATTGGGGGAAATAAAAGAAAAAGACACGTACATCAACACACAGTTTGTGGAACCATGGTGTGGTTCAAAAAATGGGAAATACTCTAATGGGGGGGCAGGGGATGCTATGCATTCATAGCAGCATTCTTTTGTAGTAACAACTGAAAACAACATAAGGTCCTGACTGAGGAATAGTAAAACAAATTGTGGTACATGAATGAAAAGAACATTACTATTCAGAGAAAAAGATGATAATGAAGATTTCAAAGAGCAACTTCTTGCTGCAAAGTAGAGCACAGAACCAGTAAAACATCATACATGATGATATAATGGAATATGACTATGCTGTAAGAAACAATGAATGCGATGAGTACAGAGAAGCCTGGGAAAATCTAAATGAACTGATACAGGGTAAAGTAAGCAGAGCCAAGAAAACAATCTACACAGTGACTACGACAATATAAATGGAAAGAACCACCACCAAAAAGTCAAAAGTGAATATAACAAAATAATAAAGATCAAGTAGGACTTCAATGAAGAAAGAAGACAGCCCCCCACCTATCCCTTCTTAGATGAGGGAGGTACACAAGGGTGACATGCCCATGTTTAGGGACTTGTTCAATGTATCAATCAGTTGTGCAAACTTTTTTATCCTCTTCTTTTCCCGTCTTCAATAAATACTACTTCTTATATGAGACAGATTTCTAGGAAGGGGAAAGGAGAGACATTGGGCAAAACTATGATGCTATATAACAGACTACATTAATAAAAACATTCAAATTTTTTAAAAATACACATGCAAAATGACTACAGCAATGTAAAAAGTAAAAACCCAGAAAAAAAGTGCTGTGGCACTAAAAATGACCAAACGCAGCTCTAGAAAAAAGATCAGAAAATACAGCACTACTACTACCCCTTCCTTGAAAAAATTGAGGACAATGAACATGGAACACTGCACATGCATAGGCTCAGTTGATGTGTATGGTTAGTTATGCCATTCTTTTTTTTTTTAATCATTCTTGTTGATTCTGTTAGAAATAGAAATCAAGTAAATCACTCAAGCTACCCAACTTAAATAGACAAGATACTAGACTCGGAGATCTTCACTCAAAGGTGTGAAGTAGTTGTGAACAAGGTCTAAATACCTCTAGTGAGTGAATCAACCAACCAGCCATTGGATTTAGATTAATCACTTGGATTTGGACTTCAATATTTTGTTGTTCATTTTTTATTCCTGACCCCCATTTAGGGTTTTCTTGGTAAAAATAGTGGTTTGCCATTTCCTTCTCCAGCTCATGAGAAACTGAAGCAAATGGGTGAAGTGACTTGCTTAGGGTCACCTAATCAGTGTTTGAGGCCAGATTTGAACTCAGGTCCTCCTGATTCCAGGGTTGGTGTTCTATCCACTGTACCATCAAACTGTCCCCTGTATCAACTATTCTTTTTTAGGGGGTAGGGCAATGAGGGCAATGCCCAGGGTCACCCAGCCAGTGTCAAGTGTCTGAGGCCAGATTTGAACTCAGCTCCTCCTGAATCCAGAGCTGGTGCTTTATCCACTACATCACCTAGGTGCCCCTTGTATCAACTATTTTTAATAGACCACTTCATTAAAACAATGCTTTTTATAAAAGCTAATTAAGTTGGCTGATAGCAGCCATAATCAACTGGAGGAGGGGGTCCTATATTATTAGAAAACCATTCCCAATAAGTTCCTCATTCCCTCTGGAGCCCTGCCTGCCAGTGTGAGAAGGGACTGGAGAAGTGGCCCCTGAGGCAATACTGTAGACTAAAGAATGGCTCTCTTCAGAGAGCAGAGGCAAGAGTATAAATGAAATGAAGAGAAGATCAAAAAACAAAAGGTAACATGACCAATGCAGGAAAAACGCACCTTAGATTCAACCAAGGACAAAAAAGAAAATTTTAATCTAAGGAACAAAATCAAAGCTATCGCTGAAGATTTTGAAAAATCATAAAAGATCATGAGATCAAACATGTGTAACAGACCCTCTAGTCCAAGCCCATTTATTCTTTCTACAGATGGAGGACCCGAGGCCCACAGAGGTCAAGTCACATGACTAGTGGCAGAGCCAGGATCAATACCCAAAATTCAGAGAGAGAATATTAATTATATGAAACTGAAAAGATTAAGAAGAAATGAAATAAATGCAGCAGGAGAAGAAAAAACAGGGATTGTAGAAAAAATAGTTGCAAATACCTCTGATAAAATTCTAACACCTCAATTCCTCATGAAAATGATACAAATCTAAACTAAGGCAATCCTCAATAAACATATCCCCTAAGGAAAGAACTGCCAACTAAAAAGCACCACAGGAAAACATCATTATAGAAACATTAGTATACATGGTAGCTACAGTATACAGACAATACTAAGAGACATTTAAAAAAATAAAAAGTTCAAATGCATGGACAGTGTTACTTTCCAAATTACAATAAGAGCAACATTTTCCCCTTTTGTTAAGAAATGGTCAAAAAAAAAATGGAAAGCAGTACGTCAAGTCTGTCACAAGGACAACATTGGGAGTTTTTGTGAAACTTGTTCCTGAGAAGATATTTTGGAGGTATCAAAGTGACCAATCAATCAATCACAACAAAGTGTAGCAATTAAAGAAAGAATGAAAGCCAAAGAAGAAAAAAAGGGATGGGCGGAGGGGTGTGTCATAAAAGAGGATATGAATTCACCAGAGGACCTTAGATTTTAAAATAGCATATTTAGACTTTAGAAGTATGGGTAGGAAAAAAGAAAGGGGAAAAAAAAAAAGAGGGGCAGCTAGGGTGGCACAGTGGATAAAGCACTGGCCCTGGATTCAGGAGGACCTGAGTTCAAATTTGACCTCAGACACTTGACACTAGCTGCGTGATACTGGGCAAGTCACTTAACCCCCATTGCCCCGCAAAAGAAAGAAAGAAAGAAAGAAAGAAAGAAAGAAAGAAAGAAAGAAAGAAAGAAAGAAAGAAAGAAAGAAAGAAAGAAAGAAAGAAAGAAAGAAAGAAAGAAAGAAAGAAAGAAAGGTAGGTAGGTAGGTAGGAAGGAAGGAAGGAAGGAAGGAAGGAAGGAAGGAAGGAAGGAAGGAAGGAAGGAAGGAAGGAAGGAAGGAAGGAAGGAAGGAAGGAAGGAAGGAAGGAAGGAAGGAAGGAAGGAAGGAAGGAAGGAAGGAAAAGAAAGGAAAAGAAAGGAAAAGAAAAGAAAAAAAGAAGTTAGGGTAGGAAACAAAGTATAAATTTAAAATCTGGCACATTCCCATAAAAATAAGGTCAGGGAGCTAAAGACAAGAAAAAACTGAGAACTGGAAAAAAAACTGAGAACTGGGGGAAAGAAGAGTATCAAAGAGGGCACTGGACCAAAGCTCTGAGTGGCTGAAACAATGTTAACTAACAACAAAGACAAAGTAAAGTTGATTATTTTCTATTTTCATTCATTTCTGATGAAAATAATCCTTAGAGTGGAAAATACCCAAAGAATTGCTAAAATAGAATGGATATCCAAGAAAGGCAAGTTTCTTGCAAGAAAGTGGCTAGCTGACTTTCATACATCCAATTCCTCAATCTCAGACGAGCTCTTGGGCTCCCTAAAGAACTAGCAAGCATGAGGCCTGAACCAGCACTGCCATTCATGACCTGAATAGGACAGCTCATACAATGAAAAAAATCAGAAGAGAAACAAACACAGAATCACATACCTGTCATGGCTATGAATTAAAGGCCAATTCTTAACCAAAAAAGGAAATTACAAAAGATGAAGTAGATAATTTTCATTACATGAAACTGAAAAGTTTTGACATGAACAAAATGAATACAACTAAGATAAGAAAGGAAATAACTGACTGGGGAAAATGTCCTTCTATAAAATATTTCAGATAAGGAAGACAAAGGGAAGCAGTGTGGCAGGATGGATAGAGAGCTGGCCTAGAAGCCAAGAATACACGGGTTCAAGTTCTACCTTAGAAACCTCTGACTGTGTGACCTTGGACAAATTACTTAATATCTTTGTGTTCTAGTAACAGTAAAAGCTTATGTATACCTATTTTATATACCCATATAGCCAGGGCCCTGTAAAGATTCTCAGGCAAAAAGGGGTCGTGAGTGGAAAAAGTTTACGAAGCTCTGGTCTAGGTAACTGTCTGAGATTCTATGTCATGGATGCCAACATACATACATTAGAGAAAATCTCCTCAACTGGCAGCTCCCTATAAACAATGAAGTCATAGGTTCAGTCATTATACCTAGGTGAGGTATGTAGAGGATGGAAATATTTTACTGGCAAAAACCATTCCTCAACATATGGAAATCAAAGTATATGAAGAAACAGTTCTTAGAAGGACCACAAACACTGAACAGAAAATGAAAAAATATTCCAAATCATTAATAAGAGAAAGGAAAATCAGAACAATCCTGAGGTTTCACCTCACACACAGCAAATGAGCAAGAATGACAAAAGACAGGAATAAGCAATGTTGAAAGGTATGGAGAAAGATGGTGACATTAATGCATTATTGGTGGAGCTGTGAATCAGTATGCCTTTTCTGGAAAGTAACTTGAAATGATGCAAATAAAGTGAATAAATGTCCATACCTTTAAACCAGAGACTTCTTTGCTAATCACAGGCATGTACCCCCAGGTCAATACCCAAGGGCAATAATAAAAGAAAGGTTCCATATTCCCCAAAATATTTGTAACACCATTTTTTGGGGTGGCAAAGAACTGTAAATTGTGTTGATGCCCATCAGCTAGGAAAAACCAGCTGTGGTACAGAAATATACCAAATTATTACTGTGCTGTAAGAAAGGGTCAATCTGAGGAATACAGAGTAGTATGAACTGAGTGGCCCACAACAAGGTCAGAGGCAGCAGGATAACAATCTGTGTGACCCCCGAAGCATAAAGAACAGCAATCAGCAAGAGAAGACACCTCTTCCCCAACTTCTCTGCAGAGGTGAGAGACTATGAGTGGAGAACGACAAATAGAACAACAGGCTTTTTCAACATTTGTCAACTTGCCAAGACTTTTCCCTCCCTTTCTTCCTCTTTTTAAAAAAATGTGCTATAAGTGATGGCTCTCTGGCAGGGAGTGGAGGAAGAGATATAGTGGGAAATACAAGTGACATAAAACAAAATCTTTTTTTTTTTAAAAAAAGAAAAACTATTGTGGCTAATACGAGTTGCTATAGAACACAGAGGCAGATGTATTCCCAATGTTCAAAAGAGAAAAAAAGTATAAAAACCATAGAACAGTGAGTTCAATTTTCATCCTGTTAAAATTCCGCAATATTTTATTAGTCTTTAATTATTTGTCCTCATTCTATGGTTATCCTTGGTGTTTTTTAGAATTATGTCAAACGTCAGATGAAAGTTTCCTAGGAAAGCTTTGGTGTTTTGCCATTGTGTATGACACTAAATTTTGGTTTAAGAAATATACTTTTATTAAGTTAAAGAAAGTCCTTCTTTGCTTATGCTTTACGTTTCAAAGGCCTTGTCTGAATCTTCTGCTGCAATCATGTGATTTGAGATTTTCAATATAGTTTATTATTTTCCCCAAGGTGAACCAATTTCATGTGCCTCGTATAAATCCAAGTTGATCACAGTGAAGAATATTTTGAATATAGTGCTGTTGTCTTTTTATCAATATTTGATTTGAAATTTAAATCAAATACTCATTAATGATAGCAGTTCCCTTTCCTTTCTTTGATTTAGACTTTGGGACTATGTCTATCTCATAAAAGAGCTTAGTAAAGTGTTTTCTTGCTCAACTCATGAAAATAATTTCTGTAGCATAAGTACCAAAAATTCTTTAAAAGTCTGATCAAATTCATGTGAAAACCCATCTAGAATGGGTTTTGTTTTTTACTTTGAGTAGTTCTTTTAAAGGTAGTTTGACTTTATTTTCTGACACGTGGGACTTCTAATTCAAGTTCTGTTAATTTATACTTAATATTTTGATAAGTATTCCTGTATTTCTTTTAAATTCTCAGTTTGGCTAGCATATAAGTGTAGTTTAACAGGCAGCAAGGCAATGCACTGGATGACAGATTGCTGGGCCTGCATTCAGAGGGATCCGAGTTCAAATCTAGCATCAGATACTTACTAGCTGTGTGGCCTTGTGCAAGTCATTTAACCTGTGTTGCCCTCTGTTTCCTCAACTGTAAAATGGGGCACATAATAGCACCTACCTCCCAGGGTTGTTGTGGAAATCAAATGAGATCATATACATAAAGCACTTAACACAGTACATAGAAGCAGTACATAGTACACAGTACATAGAAATGAATTTTTTATTTTGCTGTTTGAATTTTCTCAGTCATTTTAACTCAGGTTAGTCATTCAATTAATCTGTACACATAGGCATGGAAAGACCTATCAACTGATGCAAGCTGAAGTCAGCAGAAACAGAACAACTCAACACAGGCTGACTACCACAGTGGTCAAAGACTGAGTAACAACAAAGAACATGTAATTGCCATCAGCACTCCTGGCCCCAGAGAAGAGCTGGGCCAAGGCGACTCCCTCCCTCCCTGCCTCTCTGCAGTTAGGAGGACTGCCAGGATTGAGGAAGGCACTGCCTAGTTTTGCTCACCTTGGAAATTTTTTCTTGCTTTTATATTCTTTGAAATAAAGGATGGCTGGGGGAAGAACATGCATAAAATGAGAAATGAAGATGATGTAAAAGAAAGATTAATAAAATTGACAAAAAGAAAATAGATGATATCAAGCAAGAAATGGCCAAACAACCTGCAGCACACTAATGTCAAGGCCCCAGAAATGATACATGACAAATGCAGAGGAGACAGGAATAATATGGACTGAGACAAAGCAACATACACAACTGCAACTTACATGGAAACAACACTGATAAACAAAGCACTCAGAGCTGTATGCTGCTCAAGTTTACTGACCAAGCTTGGCCTCACAGAAGAAGAGAGAGGGGAGAAGGGGGGACAATAATGGGGGACACTGCCTCCTGGAAATGTCAGGCTGGGCTGAGGCGTTGCTCAGATCTGATGATCTTGGGGGTTTCTTCCCCTTTTTTATTCTCAGTTATAAAGAATGACTCTCTGGTAGGGAGGGAGAGGAATGGTATTCCAGGAGACTTAAGTCATATAAAAATAAAAGATATCAATAAAAATAAAATAAGAATATAATGATCACCAAAAGCCAGCATGACCTCATCAAGAACACACAACACCAAACTAACTTCCTTTTTCAAGAAGGCAACTAAACATATAGATTAGGGGACTCCTCTAAATATAGCAGACCTCAATTTTAGCAAAGCATTTAACAAAGTCTCTCATCCTATTCTTGTGGGGAAAATGAAGTGATTCGTACTGTATGAGAGCCCAATCACGTGTATTCTGCTCCCAGTCCAGCCCTCACAGCCAGCCATCAACTGGGGAGGCGGTTCAGATATCCCCATCAACAGCCAACCAACTGCCAACCAACTGCCAACCAACTGCTACATGCAGGGCGGCCAGACCAGCCTAACTAAGGTAACAAAAGCCCCTGAGGGAGAGAGTAGAAGCATCATATGCCAAGAAAGTCAAATGACCACCACCATTAGCCTAACTACCAGACTCCCTCTGATCCTAAAGGTGACAGCCCAAGACCCTGAACCCAAGAGCCTTAGAAACATCCATGCTTCCAGCCAGTGCCTTCAGCCATCATCCTGGGAAACAACCCCTGTGGAGATGCAGCCTGGGAATTGTTCCTGAAGGTGCTGCAGCCACAGCTACCGAAGACCTAGAAAAGCAAGGCCTTGTGACCAAAGTCCTTGGCAGTGTCAGATGGCAATTAATCAGTGCCACCGGACCCTAAAGACTATGGGACCATCCCATCTCACTTGTGGTGTCTCCCCCATTTGAATGTGAGCTCCTGGAGAGCAGATGTCTTACTTTCTCTGTGTGTCCCCACGTGGGGGCTTAGCACTAGGCTTTGCACAAAGCTGAGCATGTAATAAATGCTTTATTCATTTACTCATGCATGAATTTGGAAATGACAGAATGTCCAGATCCAAAGAATTCTCATTAATGATACAATATAAACTTGAAAGGAGGTTAAAAGGGGATTTCTCCAAGGATCTGAGCTGGGTCCTGAACTATTCCAAGCTCTTTTCCTTATAATGTAGAAAAAGACAAAGATGGCATCCTCATCTAAATTACAGGTGACAAAAAGGTGGAAAGGATGGCTAGCATAGTGACACAGTCAGTATCCAAAAAGATCTTGAAAAGCTATCTAATAGGATGAAATCTAAAAGGGATAATAAAGGCAAAGTCTTACCCTTGGGCACAACAAATAAACTTCCCAAGTACAAGATGAGAGAGGCATGGCTGAAGCGTACTTTGTCTGGAAAGGGTCTAGTGGCTTTAGTGAATGGAAATCTCAGCAAGTCAATAGTATAACAAGCCAGCCAAGAAAATCAAAGTAATCTTGCCCTGCATTAAAAGTGGCATTTCCTTCCAGGCTTAAGGAAGTGGTAACTACCATGGCTGTGTGGTTCCCTATCCAGTTCACTTGTAGAGTTCTGTGTCACGTTTAGAAGAAAATTAGTATGTCCAGAAGAGAACAAATCAAGATGGTGACAGAACTGATAACTACACCATAGGAGGATCCTTTGGAGGAAAGAGGATTATTTAATCTAATGGGAAACCTGAAAGCTTTCTTCAAATATGCAATGGCTGGCATATGAAAGAGGGATTAGACTTATTCTGCTTGGCCTCATTGCCAAGAATAACACAGGAAAGTTGCAGAGAAGCAGATTTAGTTGTGATGTACTGAGGAAATCATGGGTTGCCCTTCCTGGAAGCCACAAGACAAAAATTAGATGACCACGTGTCAGGTAGGATGCAAGAGGAAAGAAGGTCTTGTTTAGATATGAGTGGGATTAGATGACTGATGGAAGATTTTGGATTCACATATTTAAATAAACTCAGATTCTCTGAGTCCATGAAGGGCTCTTATCTCAAAAAAGGAATTAAATTAATCAAGTCTGGCTTTTAAGGAGAAGTACAAGACTAAATAAAGGACAGACGGTACAAAGAGACAGACTTTGTCTCAACAAAAAGATACTTCTGGGCAGCTAGGTGACGCAGTGGATAAAGCACTGGCCTTCGATTCAGGAGGACCTGAGTTCAAATCCAGCCTCAGACACTTGACACTTAACTAGCTGTGTGACCTTGGGCAAGTCACTTAACCCTCATTGCCCTCAAAAAAAAAACCACCAAAAAACAAAAAGATACTTCTAAGAAACAAAACTGTTCAATAATAGAAAAGGTTTATTTTCTGAACTACTGTAACCCTAGAAACGATCAAGAGTCTTCATGAAAAGCTCTAAATCCTATGATTCAATTATGTCAATGATGTTGTTTATACAACAAATGGCTCTATTCCATTGAAAGATGGACAAAATTACTTTCAAAGCCACTCCTAACTTGAATATCCCATGAGTAAGTCTGTAGTGGACACTTCAATGAAGGAATAGTTTTCATAAATTAAATTATTAATGGGAACTTTATTGCTGAGTCCTTTAGCATTGAAAATCATTATCAACATATCATTATCCCTAAGCCATTTCTAGGAACACTTCATGAATAAGATTGTGGCATTAAACATACTATTTCAGTGGATTCTTTGACTAATCTAAAACAATTATACCAGCACTGCAACAAAGGGTTAAGAACGCGTATGTTTACAAAAAAAAAACTACTGACTTAAGATTCCCTCAGACCTCAATTCTCTAAATAATTCAGCTGAGGTTAAAAGATACATTTTAGTGAGAAGTGTTTCTCTTCTGTATGTGATCCTGTAGGCCTAGGCAAGGTTATCATTAGGTTCATGGGATTTAATGATAGGAAGGACTTCTGAGATTATCTAAATCAACCCCTTCGTTTTATAATTTAAAAAAAAAACAACCCTGAAGTCACAGTGAAGTGAAAGGACTTGCCCTGAGTCCCACAGCTTGAAAAGAGGAGAGCCGGGATACAGACCCTGCTTCTTGACTCCCAAGGCCAGTGTTCCTCCCCAATCTAAGTGGGTGGGATTAGTCCTGGAAAAGTGTTCTGAAAGCACTAAAAGTGCTATCCAACTGTCAAGAAAAACAATCCAAAAAACCTCCACAATCAAGTAATCATCTGAGAACGAATTTTTTACTTTGGGGGGGAGCAGGGCAATGAGGGTTAAGTGACTTGCCCAGGGTCACACAGCTAGTAAGTGTCAAGTGTCTGAGGCCAGATTTGAACTCAGGTCCTCCTGAATCCAGAGCCAGTGCTTTATCCGCTGCGCCACCTAGCTGCCCCTTGAGAACTAATTGTTTTAAAGAAACATTTATCAAAAGCTTATTGTACATAAGGCCCTGCATTATGATAGGTGCTGAGCATGTAAAAGGAAGCTGTGACACGGCCCTCCCTGGTCTCACAGTCACAATCCAGTAGGGTGAAAGGCCCTAATTTACTTAGCCGTCAGGAGCTTGATCAAGACAGGCCCTCCTTGGCTGACAAAAATAGAAATATTCTAACTACTAACTTCGTTTAAGAATAAGAGCATTATCAAAGTAAAGAAGCAATCCATTCTAAAGCCATATAATAAGGAAATTCTAAATTAGCTCCAAAATCAAAGGAATGCCCATCAATTGGGGACTGGCTAAACAAGCTGTGGTATATGATGGTGATGGAATATTATGGTGTTATAAGAAATGACAAGCACGATGATTTCAGAAAGGCTTGAAAAGACTTATATGAATTGATGTATAGTGAAGTGAGCAGAACCTGTAGAGTGACAGCAATATCGTTTGATGAAGAACTGTGAAATGACTTAACTATTCTCACCAATACAGTGATCCAAGACAATCCCAAAAGACCAACAATGAAGCATACTATCCACCTCCAAAGAACTGATATTGATTGAACACAAACTAAAGCATGCTATTTTTCACCTTATTTCTTTCTTTCATTTTTCTTTTACTTGAGTTTTCTTATACAAAACGACTAATATGGAAATGTTTTACATAACTGTACATGTATAACCTCTGATTGCCTACCACCTCAGAGAGGGGGAAGGGAGGGAAAAAAGGAGGGATAGAATTTGGAACTCAAAACTTTAAATAAAAATGTTTATTAAAATAAATAAGTAAATTAGCTCCAAATGACTAATTCATTTTTTCTAAACTTAAGGAAGATAACTGAAAACAAATGGAAGATGGACAAACATCAAGAACCCTAAAGACAGTAAAAAGAATCATTGATTCTAAAATTCTTCATAACCTGGATGAAAAGTGTATGGTTTCATGGGAAAAGCAAAGGACTTCAGGTCCAAATAACTGGATTGTGGTCCTATCTTTAATACTAACAAGTTGTGTTACTTTGAACAAATTCCTTCCCCACCTAGAGACTCAGTTTCTATTACCTGCAAAAAGATGGGGTTGCCTGTTTCAGTCCATTACTACTTTAGGAAATTTATGGGCTCAGCAACACTAAGAAATAGAACAGAAAGCCGGGCAATAAATGTAGAGCCCAAAGCCTAACCAAAAGCTTCCTTATTAGAAGTTTACCTATTAAAACAGGTATAAAGAGGAAATGCTTATCAGTACCAGGTTAAAAACACTCTCTTTTCCTTAGCTCAAGTCCCACCTTGGGCATGACAGCTATTCCCAGACCTCTTTAATCCTAGTGCTTTCCCCTCTGTTGATTATCTACAATTTAACACACACACACACACACACACACACACACACACACACACACACACACACACACGCCCTGTGTATATCATTTTTACATAACTGCTTGAACACTGTCTTCCCCATTAGAATGTAAGCTCCTTGAGGACAGGGACTGGTTTTTGTCTTTCTTTGTATGCTCACCATGCAGAGTATGGTGCCTGGTCTGGAATAATCGCATAATAAACCAGTGATATGTGATAAACCCACAAACCAAATAGCTGACTAGCTGAACAGAGATGCAACACATGTAAATCTGTGCTTGGCACCTTTCTCAATAACGTCCAATAACCTAAGACAACAGGGACTAGAGGAAAGGGCAAATCCCCAAATTCCTAACTTTTTTTAAGCATCAATTTTTAATATATGTGTTAAAACTCATGAAGGAGTTTTTGCAAATACATTTTCTACTTGGGTTTCAAGTGAAAAAATACTCTGAGACACTGGTAGCATATAAGATAGTGTTGGGGCTGGAGCCTGGCAGAGAAGAGTTCTGATCAGGTGGTAAATCTCTCCAGGTGTGTGCTTAGGCAATCCACCTAACCACCCTTGTCCCAGAGGGAGGGACCCTGGGAGCACTGGGCCTCAAAGCATCAGTATAAGGCTCAAAAGGGAGGACTGGGGGAGGGGGGAAGAGGAGGAGGATTACCAGAAGACTTGACAATAACAACAAAATGCCTTTTTACAACTTTTGATGAATTTTATAATTTCTAGAGCCTGGTACATAGTTTATTGAATACAAATGTTTATTCAATTTGAATGAGTGAATTAAAATGCCTTTCATCTGCATTTTTGTTCCCATGTTTATTAAGCATTTATCATGCACCAGATACTGTGTTAAACAGTGGGGAAACAAAGACCAAGCAGGCCCTGTTTATGGTCTAAAAAGAGAGGCAGCATGCACACATATCTAAGTAGATATACAATATGTACAAAATTCATTCAAGGTAGCCTTGGAAAAGTGGGCCACTCGGGGGCAGCTAGGTAGCACAGTGGATAAACCACCAGCTCTGGATTCAGGAGCACCTGAGTTCAATCTGGCCTCAGACACTTGACACTTACTAGCTGTGTGACCTTGGGCAAGTCACTTAACCCTCATTGCCCTGCCAAAAATAAAATAAAATAAAATCAATAAATAAAAAGGTTTGGAATTGACCTTGCTCATTAAAAATCTTAAAAAAAAAAAAGTGGGCCACTGAGGCAGCTTGGGGAGATCAGGGAAGGCTGCAGATGGAAGGGATTTCTTGGGATTTCCTGAGAGGGAGAGCATTCTAGACAGAGAGGGCAGTCAGTGCAAAAACCTAGATAGTAAATAAGCCTAAGCTCTCCACACACTTACAGCAACAGTTTCCAACCATACCAGACTGCCTCCCAAAGGCACAAGTGAGGAAGGAAGATGCTCTGAGTATTATAAAGCAAACTGAGGAAAGGCCTAGAGCCCCAAGAGTACAAGCTCCATGTGTCTGGAGGACAGAGGACATGGTGTGGCTGGCACATGGGCTCTCAGGATTAATCTAAGACTGGAAAGATGCATGATATTCTGAAGGGCTTTGAATGCCTTGTGGTAGCATCTGAATATCACATGACAGCATTACTCAGCTGGGCCCAAGTGGACAAAACAAAGACAAATGGTGGAAATTATAAAAAGCCAGATTTTAGCTAAGTATAAACTGCCTAACAATGAAAATGTACTAAGTTCCCTGAGGGCAAGAGTGTTATTTTTTTCCTTTGAAGCTACTATTCTCCACACTATGTTCTGCACACAGCAGGAAATTACTGCAGTGTTTGCTGCAGTGTGCTTTCCATCACTGAAGCAATTCCAGCCAAGGCTGGATAGTGATGGTCACTTGTGGAGGCTGGTGTCCATGGGATTCATGCTTCATATTAGGGTTAGACTAGATTAAGAGTCAATATTTTTTTAGGGCAATTTAGGAAAGTCTAAGACTCCTTAAAATCATATTTGTGCACAAAATAGAACTAATAGGATTAACAAAGAAAACAAATTCTATTGATATACGATGATAGAACTATTAAAAGCAAGTTCAAAAAACCCTGAAGACCATTACAGACCCTTCTAAACCCTTTACTCTTATGACATGTATGAAATACAATCTTACTTATGCATGAAATATAATTTCTATAATTCTATTCTACATAGTTTACTTCCATTTTTATGACACACATTAGATAGTGACTTATGAACCCCAGAACTGGAAGAAAACTGGAGAAAAATGGCCCACTAAGGTATTAGCCTTGAAGAAAAAAATGTTGAAGCCCTGGGCAACTTCATCTCTCTATAAGCTGATAAAGAAAAGCAATTCTTCCAAAATGACTTTTGCTGTTAGAACCCATGGATTTGTCCTGTCCTTTTCAAACTTCACTTCTCTTTCCTAGAAAGGTGAAAGTGAGTGCCCTTGCCCTAAGACCCAGAGTTAGGACCCAACCCAGGGCTATAAGAAGTCAGCCTCCAGAGCTCAGAGACAGACCTGAGGTTTAGTCTCTGACTCAGGCCTCTCCCCTCTGCAAATCACCCTCCATCTAGCCCCTAAAATGTCATTTCTAAAGCACAGTTCTAACATGATACTTTCCTGATGAATAAACTTGAGGGGCCACCTGTAACCTCTAAGAAGATCAGATATAAACTCCTCTCACAGATTCACCTTAACCCCCCCAAAAATCATGCACGTGATAAATGGTTCATTTGCTATTACATCAGAGGCAGGTTGGGTGAATAACACCAAACTTACGGATAATTCTGCTTTATTTGACACAGGTGACCACAGTCTCTGCCTAAATCCTCTTGCCTTCTGGGGGGGGGGGGGTGATGTCAGTAACAACCTTCTCTCCTGGTTCTCCTTTCTTTCAAAGTCTGTTCCTCCTCCATCTCCTTTGCTAGCTCATCACTCCTATCATAGCCCCTGAGTGTGGGTGTTGCCCAAGGCTCTTCCCTGGGTCGGTTTCTCAGCTCCCATGGGTTGAAATGCCATCTCCATACAGATGACTGAGCTTCAGTCACATATCATCAACTGTTTTTTGGTCATTTCAGACTAGATGCCCCAAAGACATCTCAAGCTCCACGTGTCCAAACTGAGCTCATTATCTATTTCCCTAGTCCCTCCCCTCTTCTGAAGTTCCGTAATCCTATCAAGCAAGGCACTGGTAAAATCAGCATCATAATCTGACTTTTCACTCTCACCCAACCCCACAGAGCCCTCAGTGGCCATAATTTGCTGTTCTTGCATCTAGAACATCTCTCCCAAGTGCCCTCCTTCTCTCTACTCACATAACTAAGCCCCTTAATTTGGGACCTCTTCACCTTTTCCCTAGGTTATAAAGGGCCTCCTGACTGGTCTCCTTCCCTCAGATCTCTCCTCATTCCCGTCCAGCTTCCCAACTGCTGCCAAGTGGGTTTTCCCTCAGAGCAGTTACTACCCTCCTCCATACACTAGGGAGGAGAACCATCTCTGTTTGTTTTCTAAATCCCTCCTTCCTCACACACAGTGCTCCAGCTCCACAATCTGGACAACCCTCATAGAATAGCTCTCCTTCCTTCAAGACACAATTCCTGTACCAGCCTCTTTATGAAGTCTTTCCCAAGTCCATCAAATGCTAGAGCCCTCCTTGCCTAACCTGAACGGAACCTTTTTTTGTTTTTGAGAGGCAGCATAGCATGGTGGACAGAGAGCTGGCAGAAAGACCCGAGTTCAAGTCTCTGCCACATACTGTGTTGTGTGATCCTGTCTTGCCTTCGCCCAGCACAGTGCCTAGCACAAAGCAGGCACTTAAGTAATGTTTACTGACTGACTACTTAGTGCTCCAGGCAACTAAGAATGTAAGTTTCAGAGAAGGTGCTGACCAAGTGACATTGCTAGAAGGAGTTTGCACTAGTTCCCTCACCAGTAAAGTCAAACTGAAATAGAAAATGATCCCTATAAACCACATACTGACTTTTTTTTAAAATCACAAATTAATATTACCTATTTTTTATTTATTTTGTTAAACATTTCCAATTACTTAGAAGTTTCACTGCGGGTTTTGCCATTTTGACATCTCTGGCCTATGCCAATAAAATTGCAGGTTCATTCACTACCCTCATTATTTTAGATTCACTGTCCATATATACTTGGATATGTGGATGTTGTGTTCCCCCAATACAAGCTCCTTACAAACAGGGCTGATTCTTGTTGTTCTTGAACTCCCAGTTCCTAGAATAGCACCTTGTACATTGTAATTAATAAAAGGCATTGGGATTTATTGAATAACTTTATGCTGCCTCCCCTCCTGGCCCTCTCTCCTGATGGCTAGATCACTGGCCCACATGGCCATCTCATGAGGCACCCAGGCCACACCCAAAACCATTCTACCCCCCCTCTCCTTCCTTTGCAGACTTCTCCACCCACTTCCCAGCTCCCCTTTTGGTGTTACCTTCCCCTGTTAGAATGTAAGCTCCCTGATGGTAAGACAGTCTTGTTTGTTTCTGGATTCTCAGTATCTAGCACACCATTATAGGCTTAATAAATGCTTTTTCTATGTCTGTCTACCTCACAAAACTGTCAGGGGGCAAGTGCTCTGGAAAGTGTAACGTGCTACAGGAGTTATTTCAGCACATTACTGAAGACCACAAAACATCACTGCAAAAGCCATTCACCAACAGACTCAAAGGAACAAATATTTTTAAAATGCTCTCAAACACTACTACTAAGAGAAATGCGAATCAAACAACTCTGAGGTTTCACCTCACAATGCCAACAAACTAGCAAAGATGACAAAAAATAAGAAGAGTCAATGGTAGAGGGGCTGTAGAATGACAGTCACACTAATACCCTGGGGACGGAGCAGTGACTCAGTGTAATCATTCTGGAAAGTAATCCTGCAAAAAAACATATAAAATGTCCATATCATTTTACCTCTGATTCTACTGCTAGCCACATGTTCCAAGAAGGACATGACTGAAAGAAAGACTCCATATACAACAAAAAAAATTATAGCAGTGCTTTTTTTTTTAAGCAGAAAAGAACTGGAAACAAAGTATTTTTCCATTAAAAGAGGGAATGGCTAAACATTGTGGTATGTGAAGTTAATGGAATATTACTGTGCTATAAGAAACAATGAATATAATGAATATATAGAAGCATGAAAAGACTTAAATGAACTGATGCAAAATGAGGTAAGCAGATCCAGGAAAACAAGATACATAATAACAATGATATAACTGGAAAGAACCACCACCACAAAATAATCAAAAGTGAATGTTGTTAAATTGCAAAGAACAAGACTGGCCCTTAAAAAAGAGATACTATAAGATACCTTCCCCACTCCTTTGCAGAGGTGGGGGTGCTTCCCCACAGATGTGGAACACTGCATATATTAGATGTTTTCATTGTACTGATCAGTTTTGCTGAATTTTGTTTCTCTTCTTCCACTTTCTTTTTTTTTTTAATTCTCTGTAATAAAGGATGGCTCTCTAGGCAGGGAAGGAGAAATACATGAGGAAAATGAGGCAATGTAAAAAGAAAAGATAAAAATTTAGTTTAAAAAATATCAGTTTAATCTAGATAAAACATATTTTGAATAAGTAATTTTCCAGTATCAGCTTAAAAGCCAATGACTACTAAACATTGCATTTAAATTACTATGTAGCCTTTGCTTTAAAATCTATGTCCACAGAACTGATTTCTTTTCCATATGGGTTGGTAGATGTTTTACACATATTTGCAAAGCTGCCATTTTATCATTGTCAGTGCTGGAATTAAATACAATAAAATTATCAATATGAGCCAAATTTGGAAAACATATTAGCTTAGACAAGCCAAGTAGTACTCATATAAAACATTTAAAGCCGTTTAATGCCTACAAAGAATGGAAATTTTAATGGAAATATTCAACAAATCATGTGAAACATAAGTTGCTGGTGGGTTAATTTATATATTGGTACAGATCATTCTAAGCATCTGAGAGACTCCTGAATATTACATTTCAAACTACTCTTTAAATGCTGAAAACAGGGAAATTGAAGTAGAATAATAATTGAAAATATTGCTTTTAACAGTTTCAGGAAAATATGAAAATAAAACAAGCTTGAAATTCACATGGAACATGGGGGAAAACTGAGACTATACTGCTATTCAGAAAGAGCTGCTCATAGGGAATATTGCCGTCTCTTTCTTTCTTTCTTTCTGGGCGATGACAGTTAAGTGACTTGCCCAGGGTCACACAGCTAGTAAGTGTCAAGTGTCTGAGGCCATATTTGAACTCAGGTCCTTTTGAATTCATGTCCTTCTGAATCCAGGTCCAGCGTTTTATCCACTGAGCCACCTAGCTGCCCCCTCATAGGGAATGTTGGTATCCAATTCCTTTAAGATGGTCACAATTGTAAACTTACCCCTTAAATCAGCTGAAATTCATTTCTAATTACACTGCCACATGATCCTATAACAGAGTTCAGAGGTCTTCATTTTACTGAGTACCTGAGGCTAGAGAGACGAGGTCACCTGCCCAAGGTCACAAAACAAGGAAGAGGCAGAGCTGGTATCTGAACCAAGGTCTTGACTCCAAATCCAGTGAGTGTTCTTTTCCACTGTTGCACTGCCTGCTTTCATTTGCCAATATTATCAAGTCTATATATAGCAAAAATTTACTGGCTCTCTGCTACACATAAAAAGCATGCTACAGTAAAGTAATCCACTCCTCATTGTTAATTTTCTAGGAAAAGGAAGACTAAGCACACAAAACCAAGCTGTCTTCACATGCTGCCCTCAATCTTGATTGGGCCTGTGGGAAGAAAAATCTGATGGGCTGAGAATTGACTGTGGTTCAGTTTCCACTTTAAGTGGTAAGAATCACCCCTAAAGCTGACGATATGGAGTTTCATTAAATATTCCGATACGTGTTCTGTTAGGTGTGGCTCTGACGCAAAGCAGAGCAGTGGCATGACAGAGCTCAGCTGCCCACCCATACTCACAGTGCTGTAAACTGCCGAGACCGTCGGAGTGAAGATTCGATCTTCTAGAGGCTGCTGCACAGGTCCTCTCGGGATTCTAGAATGGTAAGTTAAGGATAACAGAACTCAAACGGATTATGCTCTACGAGAAAAACAAATCACAAAGAGAAAATACTGGGTCAAAACACAGGACCACTTCCCTAGAGGGAAGGCAGGGCCTCCCTCACTCCGGTAGTCAGACTCCACACTCCAGAGTTCAAAACTAGAGCAAGCCAATCTTCCCCCAAACCAATCCCCTGTATAAACATTACAACGGATAAAAAATAAACAGTCCTCTGGGCTTGAAGCTGGGCAAGAAAACTTCCTACCTTACCTTTCAAGAGAAAATGACCCAGGAAACCAAGTCAGGGAGACAAATGCTATTCATCGGCACTAGAAATGCTGACCAAACTCTAGCTGGCTGGGCTGGGCATGCAGAAACAACGATAGAACTGTTTGTTTCCTTGTTAGTTTGTCTTTTACCATATCCACCCCCTAAAAAACCCTCCTATATACCCCCAATTTAAAATATTTTTGAGTACTTGCTGTGAAATTTATTTGAAGGCAAAATATAATCATTTTGCTAAATTTCAGGGCATGAAATTTTAAAATACTGAGCTCTCTATCCACTAGCAATTTTTTTTTCTAAGTTCAATGCACAAATATCAGTATCTCTATACATGCACCATCTTAAATGGCATTAACAAAAACTTACAAGCCCCAAATAAATAAAATATTTCTGCTTTATTTCTACTCTACTGACCCTTGCCATCCATCAAATGCATTGCCCCATGGCAGGTTAGAGTTAAGCACCTGAGTTAGTATCCTGGCTCTACCCACTTACTAATATTGTTTCCTTGTCTATGCCAGTTTCTTAATCTGTAAAATTACCAAGGTGGACTAAATGATCTTTGTACATCTTTACACTTACACCTGTAGAGCCTATAAATTTTAATTCAAGAACCCAACTTGGAGCCAAGTGCTTAAAGTGGCAGTGTTTAATAACACTAATTTTAATAAAATAACCTCAAACTTTAGCAGGCTAAAAAAATACCATTTGAAATGTTATTCTTTATGGCATATAGTGAGAGACATGGTAAAAACATTAGTTTGTTTTGCTCCTTTTAAATGTTTATTTTTAGGAATGACTCTATGCGTAATGGAGTAAAGCAACCATTACGAACTGAATATTCATGTAAAAACAAAAAGCAACAATTTAAAAAATCAAGTTCCAGAAGATAAAAAGGAATATAATTCTTTACTAACAAATGTCATTAACCATTTCTTCAAAGAAAAACAGATAAGTTCTGATCTTGTCAAGTTCTTGAAAGAAAAGAGTGTCATATAATGGAAAAAGCTCTAGAGTCAGGTGACCCACTCTCTGCCACTCCTACCAGCTCAGGTCCATTTCTACATCTGTATAATGAGGAGATGAACTAAATGATGTTTAGAGGCATAGAGAGAGACGGCTCCAGCACTCTAAGCAGCTAAGATACTAGTTGCTGGTGTTGCTAATATCCTCTCTGGATTTAAGCAGAAAAGAAAAATGCAACATTTGGCTCAAGAGGTCCAATACTCCACATGGGCTCAAAACATAAACTGAAAAGGTTTTCCCATGCCCTACTAAAAAATAATTCTGGTAAAGGGGCAGTTTCTCAATAGTTTATGGCTAATTAATCCTTCAAAAAGTCTTGTTGATTCCTCTAGACTGACGATTATCTCCAGCTGGAACAAAGCTTTCATTGACTCAGGGTTCTGCACAGATCACATGATGAGCAGAAAACATGAAGTCAGTCTTCCTTCTGAAATGTTGCTCCTGCTCCCTGCAGTGTGGGGCCTACTCCACGAGAATGAAGCCTCACAGCAGTAATCAGTAGCCAAAGGTCTGAACCAGGTTCTTCCTGACTATTTCAGTTATTTCATTACTTTATGAAATTAATTACGTACTAGATTTCTCAAAGAGACACTCTCCCAGTATTCCTTTCTCCCAAGCCACAACTAGAGAATGCTGATTTAATTCATTCCATTTCATATGAATTATCTAGAAGAAAAACGGCATGACCTGGTCAATTCACAGGACCATGTGGCCCTCCTTGATACCACATCATTCCCAAAAGGCAAGAATGCTAAAACTAGGATTCAATAGACCTACACTTTGATACTGGATTTCTCCCCTGACCCTGCTTTGCCCTCATCGTGTCCCTAATTCCTTGTTTCAGTTTAGGAATTACAATTAAGAATAGCAGTTGGGGCAGCTAGGTGGCGCAGTGGATAGAGCACTGGCCCTGGAGTCAGGAGTACCTGAGTTCAAATCCAGCCTCAGACACTTGACACTTACTAGCTGTGTGACCCTGGGCAAGTCACTTAACCCCAATTGCCTTACTCACCCCCCCCCAAAAGAATAGCAGTAATATCACAAAGTATCCTGTGGTTATTAAATGAACAAATGAATGAGATAATTTCCCTAACTTCCTCACAGAAATGTTAATCAAATTAAATGGATATCACTTAACCCCTAGGAGGAGTCAATGAAAGTGTTGACAGCTCAGAAGTACTTTTATTTTTTAATCTATTTAAGTATGTTTATGAGAAGACCCTCTGGGAATTACAGGCTGACAAAAAATCTTACATCCTAATCCATCTGGAGTTGTTCCTTGCTACAGAAATGAGTTGAGCAATGGGTTCAAGAGCATAGAAGTTGGTGGCCAAGCTAGTAGTCGAACTGAGCCCTCTCATTTGACATATAAGGAACTGATTTGCCCAAGTCATACAGAGAGTTAAAGGCATAGCAGGACCACAATCAAGGTCCTTTATTGTGCTCTGATAGGTCTTTGCTTCTGGAAAATGCTCAAGCTGGTCCTTTTTGTACTGCATCCCAATTACCTGATCATTTATAAAATAAATGGGATGGTTTTGTTATCACAGTCACTCCAGGGCTTTGGTTTAAACCAATAGTCATTGTTTTGTTTTTATTCTGGAAACAAATTATTGAGAAAAATGTTCTGGGCTGTTTCTCTGTTGTACAATCATAAACAGACTATGGAGAAGAAAGTAAGAACATTCATTATTCATTGAATCCTACAGAAAAATTCTGGGCCCTTAAGTGGTCATTCACTGATTTTTTTTGGGGGGGGGGGTGTAAGAGGAGGGGTTATATCTAGCACAGGATATACATGACAATCTGGAAACCCAGAGAGAAAAGGTTCTGAAGCAAGCCCCACCTTCTCTTTGAAAAGATAAACTACACAATCTTAAGGTCCAGAGCCACCCCACTTGTCCGTCCAGGACTCACTGTGAGTACCTAAGAATTTAATTGCTCTGTATTTTGGAGTCAAAGTGAATCACAAATAATTTGGTCTGAAGGTATCAAGAGTTAAAAGAAGAGGGGCAGCTAGGTGGCACAGTGGATAGAGCACCAGCCCTGGATTCAGGAGGACCTGAGTTCAAATGTGACCTCAGACACTTGATGCTTACTAGCTGTGTGACCTTGGGCAAATCACTTAACCCCAGTTGCCTCACAAAAAAAAAAAAAAAAAAGAAAGAAAAAAAGTTACCAGAAGAATAATTTAGGCAAAAAGATCACTGCCATCAAGTCTCCTAAATTAAACTGCCTTGTTTCATCACTGTGTCTTATTGAAGAAAACCATGATGGTCTTAATGATTTCTTACACAAACATCTTGAATGCATTTCATTTTTCTTTCCTTCTCATCTGCAGTAGAATGTACTCTCCAAAAAAAAAAAGAAAGAAAGAAAGAAAGAAAAAGAAATCTACTCTCCAGCTGGGTAATACACACCTATTTTCTTTTTTTGTCTTCTAAAGTACTTGGTTTTGGCCCCTTTCCTCCCAGCTTGCTGGGAATTTATATGGACAAATCAAATTTATAGTGGACAAGTTCTCTTTCTAAATTTCTTCCTTTTGTGATTAGTATTTCTCTCCTCCATCTCCTATGGGATAGTGCTGCTTGTTGGACAACATAAGCAACTCTCTAAGAGTATGAACTGCAAAAAAAAAAAGTCACGGATCTGCACTGGAAGGGTTTCCTCACTATGAATCTCCAAAACTAATAAAATCACAGATCTAGACCCCTAGCTCCCCCGCCCTTGCAAAAAAAGGGGGAAATCCTTAAAGGATAAAACACTTGAGGTTGTCAAGGCTTAAAGATGCTACTTGATCTCAGTTGTAAAATGTGGTGAAGATCTACAATAACAATATGAAAGTGAAGAAAGCACAATTTCACATGCAGGAAAAATTAAAATAACTCAGTGCCAACACTTCCAGGTCATACGTCTGACAGACAATGGCGAGAACCAAGGGTGCACATCAACTTCATTTACCTAACACAGAGACCAAAATACAGAGTGTTTGAAGAAAAGCACAATGAAATCAGAGAGCTTTTGTGGCCAAACCCTAATTCAGCTATTTATCACTGGCCTGATTTGGGAGAAGTCAAGCTGGGCCTTAGTTTTCTAATCTCTAAAAATGAGCACAGTATTAACTAAACTACTTACTTCATAGTGGTATTGGGAACCATATGATATAATCACTGCAAAGGGTTTTGCAACAGCAAAGTAGTATATAAATGTCAGCTATATTTTTTAAAGAGCTACAGTTAGAGAATTATCAGTAGAGAAAAGAGGATGTTTAGAAACCTTATTCATATAATTTAAATTATTTGTTTTGTAGGAACTCAATATTCAGAGTCATTAAAAGCGACTTTTAAATCCTGGGAACCAAGTAAAAGTGATTCTATTATACTTAAAGCTTTTGATGGAAAAAATGTTATAGGTCATCAAAGATATGTGATTTCAAGTGAACCTGCTCTGCCTCCTCTCCCTACATAGACCAGAGCTGCTCCAACACCTCTGAGGCAATTTTCATAAGTGGCTGTGGTCCAAATAATCTATGGATTTCAAAATAAAACGTTTTAATTTAGGCTCTCACATAGCTCCACAAACCAGTGTCCAATAGGAAAGCCACACAGTTTACTGGCATTTGAAGACAAAGTATCTGGGTTCAAATCTCAGCTCTGCTACTATAAACTTGGACAAATCACCTCCACACTTTAGCTCAGTTTCCTCATCTGTAAAATGAGGGGACTGGCCTAGAGAGTACTTAGCTTTAAATTCTATGAGCCCATGAAAAGACACTTAATGTTGTTAAACTGCCAGCATACTCCTCAATGTCATACCTTTCTAGAAAGCAGTCAAGCAGAGGACACAAATTAAGCCTACAAACACACTCTTACTATAGATGACATTTTTAACATTTGATTTTCAATTAACTATGACTACTCTAATGCAAGAGTACTCGTTGAGAGATGAAGTAGAAATGCACTCACTACCCTGTTAAATTTAAAAAAATAATAATAATAAAGCCAGTCCTCTGGCCTGTAGAGAAGTGCTTCTTTAATGAGCAAATTACTGGGCATCTTTAGAAAGCATTGCTGATATCAATACAGAAAAACTATTTACTTACACATTTTTTCCAAAATATATGGTTTCACATTTGAAATCGCATAATAAGTTAGGAAAAGGACTCAATAAGTAATTCAGATCTAAAAATGGTACTGAAATATTCACAGCTTCCTCTACTCAAAAGTCATACACCAAAAAAGCAAGATTCCTTCCAAATGTCCAGAGAACCCCTCCCGGACGAGGGCTTTGTTCTAGGGCTTATATTTCAAACTAACAAGCTGACTTAATGATTTAAGACTATGCTGTTTAAACCTAGAAAATAACACCGATCAGCAGGTGACAAGCATCGCTTCACACTTCCCGAAGAAATGAGTGAATTTCAAAGACCAACTTGAAAGAAATATCATATTACAGTATATTTCTCAAAATGGTTGCATTTTTCATCCTAATGGTGCCTGCCATTGAGCTTATTACCAGCTCTCAACAAGCCCTTTATCCCGAGAATAAATCGCTGGCTGCTTCTTTCTCCTTCAGGTACAGATAAGCAAATATCTTCTCCTATTACACTTGAAAATCTGTCACAACCAGTCAGGAATGGAACATGCCTTTTTACCTCATTACAGAAATGCATCGAGTATCCCACCGACACACTGACTCATGGGTCACCATTTCTCTGCAGGTTTCAACTTGCTTTGTATAAAACACATTAGTTAGCACAGAAGTCATTAGCCAAATTAGAGAGATGGGTAAAAACTGAACTAATTATGCTCACAAGTGGAAAAACAAAGACAGGAATATTCAAATTTCCCTATTCATTGTTTTGGCTTATAAAAAAATTTTCAGAAAGAACACAATATTAGTATGTAAAGGAGAACCTATAATAGAAAGCATTCTATTCCGGCACTCACTACAAATCCTCAACATTCAAAGCATTCCGATTTAGTTGTAAATTGCCAGATTTGAACTGGTTTAATGCCAAAGAACATAAGTGGGGAAAAAATGCAGAATGCATTTAATATTGCCTACCTATACCATAGAGGAAGCGGGTCATAAAGATCCATTTTAAGATCCAAGCAGCTCAAGTTATGTAACATCATGGATGTTTATGGAAACTTCCTCAATGATGAGCTCTCCTCCGAGTGCAGCCTTTTATCCCCTGGCAGCCTTACCTGGCACTAGAGGGATTCACAGTCAGCACCTCCACAAAGGGATGATTCTGAAGAATTCTTGCTTTAAGTATAGCATGCCATCTGAACTTCCCTCGGTTGGCTCCAGCACTAACACTGCATCTCCACCTCGGGCTGGGCTCCAGCTTCCTCGAGCCTACTCCTCTCTGCTTCCAAAGGAAAGATACTGCAACCCAGCACAGTATACCAGCTAGTCTTAAAGCAACAGCTGCAACCTGAATCCAGCCAGCCAGAAACCTTCTTGAAAGCCACCAAGTTTGACCTCCAAACACTCATCTGATTTCTCTCCAAAAGGAGGCAATGCCACAAATTCAAATCCAAATGCAATTTCTAGAGAAAAAACAACAACACTACCACAAAGATTCATTCACTATAGCATCTTTCCCATATGCCTCAGTGACAGGGAAGAACATCTGAATAGCGCCACCATTCCCCAATTTCCCCTTTTCCTTCTGAATAAGGAAGAAAATTAACCTTCTATAACCCCAGAGAAGCAAGAACAGGATTTGTAATGTGTACCACAAATATACAAGTATAACACATGTGATTTTGCAACAGTAGTTGCAAAACTTCATTTTAAAACCACTACAATCATTTGGTAAATTCATTTCTACCTCTATAATGTTAAAGCTAAAATTCTAGCTAAACTGTCTAAAATATCTAATGAGTGGTCGCCAATAAATTATAAGCTTTAGCAAGAGTTAGACTTTTAAGCATTTATTAAGGAGAATAAGAATTTGGTAAAGAGAGAAAGAAAGGCCTACATTCATCTATCTATTAAAGGGAGAACGCATTCCTAGCTCCACTCTCCCCCAGAGTCCCCAGGAAAAGAGCCCCAGTCAGAGCGCCAGGCTCCCCCTTCTTCCTCTCACAAGCAAATGTCACTTCCTGACGCCAAAGAAAAGACCCATGGTCTTGCCCTCAAAGACCTTCACCTCATGAGTGGAGCTCTTCTACAGTAAGTCTCCAGCAGGGGGCATCATTCCAATCATTACAGTAACATCTCTGGAATGAGGCAACTCTGACACCATCACCCCTCTAGTACAGAACCCCAACAGCTCATACTTGCTAGTGGGTAGCCTGCCTCCTGTCTCTGCCTACGCCAATCTATTCCCCTTTCAGCTGTCAAATTTGACCAGTCCAAAGCTCAGGTCTGACCAAATCACCCTGAATTCAATACACTCTAGCAACTCTCATCTCCCAGATCAGATATAAATCCTCTGTTTGACATTCAAAGCCCTTTACAAGCTGGTCCCTCCTGCCTCCCCAGCTCTCTGACACACTGCTCTCCTTTACATACTGTGTTCTTCAGTAACACTGGCCTCCCCCATACTCCCTGGACACGCCTGTAATTCTCTCCCCTCCTCATCTCTACCCCCCCCCAACTTCCCAAGATTCCTTCAAGTCTCAGTTAAATTCCACCATCTGCCAGAAGCCTTTCCCTGGCCTTAATCTTACTGTCTTCCCTCTGAAATGATTCCCAATGTGTCCTATAGATATCGTGTCTGTACATAACTAGTTGTTTACCACGTTGTCTCCCCCAGTAGACAGTGAACTCCTTGACAGCAGCAACTATTCTATGTTTTGGGGGGTTTGCCTTTCTTTGTATCCCTAGAGCTTAACTCAGTGCCTGGCACATAGTAGGCACTTAATTGAGATGTGACTTTGTGACTGACTGATAGTCAAGCTGTAAATAATTATATTCCTCCAATATCATAAATCTTAATGATGCCTTTAGAAATACTATAATCATTTCTACCATAGTGATTTGCATACCACAGATACTAAATATAGGACAACTTGAATTTAACTATGAGATTTTTAAGTCAATTTTTTTTTTAAGAAGAAAGGCTCGAAGCATGACTCACACATTTGTGTTTTGTTGAAATTGTAATCCTAAACAAAAATTCCGTGCTATGATTATTATAGTGAAATGCTTATGCAACTTTCTTTACTCAATAAACCCCTACGGGCTGGGCACAAACTGACAAAAACTGAATGAACTCGGGGTTTACTGAAGAGAAAAACTAAGAACACAGGTAAGAAAATGTGAAAAACCCCACAGGAAGTAAATAGAAAGTAATCTGCGGGGGGGGGGGGGCAATGAGGCAGCACCCATGTGAGGGAAAAGAATCAAAGGATTCTGGGAGGAAAAGGGGATGAAGAGGGAGTGTGTTTCAAGCATGAGGGAACAGAGAGTCCATGTCAAGTCATGGAGAATCGGGTAAGAACACTGCCTACAGACAACCCTGGGAAGGTTTGGCTTGAAGTAGAATGAATGAAAAAGCCTGAGCCTGGGAAAGTAGGCTGCAGGCAGATGATGAGAGCCTTTAAATACCAAGCACCGGCAGCTAGATTCTGTCCTCGAGACAATTAGGAGCCTCTGCAGCTTCTTACACATGATCAGATCTGCGATTTAAGAATTCTGGGAAACCTGGGAAAACCTGTATGACTTAATGAAGAGTCAAGTGAGCAGAATCCTAGGAACAATTTGTAAAATGGCAACAGTAGTGTGAAGGCCACTCACTGTGAGAACTTGAAGAATGCTGCTGATCCAGCAAAGGAGAATGAAGAGGGCAAGAAGAGAACCAGGGAAGAGCAAATCCTGGGAGCAGAAGGTAGGAGGAGTCAAGCCAACAATAAACACTACCATGCCTACCATGTGCCCCGTGCTAGGGAGTCCAACACAGAGAGGAAACAGTTCCTGCTTTCAAGGAGCATATATCCTACTGCAGCCCAGATGGCTTGTGGTCAATTCAACCAAATGCTGGCGAGTGGTCATGGAAGAGAAGGAAGGGGCTGTGTGATGGGGCCTCACAAGTGCAAGACAAGGTGACACAGGAGTGTGGCTATCAAAAGAGGGATCCAGCACAACAGTTGGAAGAGAGGGAACAGGCAACTGAAGGGTGTTTTTTAGGAATGAAGAAAACCTGGACAAGTTTGTAAACAGAAAGGAAGAAACCACTAGTCAAGGAGACATTGAACAATGAGTGCTAGGGGAATGATCCTGGAGGCGAACCTTGGCCAGAGACTCCAGAAGCCCAAATCCTGGAAACGACTCTGTCAGAGACTGAAGAAGAGCTGCCAAGAATGGAGGGGAAGGTTGAAAGGGCCTGGGATGTACAAGAGAATCAAGTGTGAAGTGAAGTGGGTGGGGAAGTCATGAGGAAGGTTTGCAGAGAGAAGAAAGGCTCCAAAGGGCCTGTGTGGAGAGTGGACTAAAGAATCGTCTAAGGGGAAAAAAAGAGTCATCTAGGGAAGAGGTGTAAGATGACTGACTTGGAGAAATTAATGGACCCAGGGTTGGGCTGGCAAATGTTTAATAACTGCTCCCTGGGGCAAGGGTTGGGGAGAAGACAATGTACACTGGACAAACTTTTCAATTTAATCTGCAGACAATCATCCAAACATAATTCAAGCCCTCATCTGTAGCTTCCCTGATTTTCAAATTATAAGTGCTCACACTGAAAATTTAACAATCAGCTCACCAGCAAGAGCTGGGTACCAGCACACCCATGAGTGGACCCAATCAGCAAGGTAATATGTTCATTAGCAAGGCTTTGGCAAGGCATGAGTGGTCATGGGACAAGGGGACAACTTGAAATGGTTAACTATAGGCTCAAGACCAGGAAGGCAGGAAAGGAAAACAAACAGAATGGAGGTGCTGAGCAGGGAGAGCACTGAGGAGGGACTGCAGACAGGGTCAGAGTGAAGAAGAAACAAGGAACACAAGAATAAATGGAAAGCTGTGATGCTAAACCAAAACCCGATGTTCTGGTTATCATTATCATTACTAATACACATAATACGGGTTTGAGAACTGGCATCCTGGGATGGACTCGGCCCTCAAAGCAATCTGGGATGATCAACATCTCTGAACCAGGAGGCAAACTTGAGCCATGCCAAGGAGCTTTTAATCAGACACACACACAGGTTGAGAGGAAAGCTCAGAGACACCACCAATGGAGAATCCAGAGCAGCAGGGAGATGACGTCTGCAGGGCTGCCAGGGACATATGTTTGAGCTGGAAAGAACAGGGGGAAGAGGGGCAACAGCCAACAGGAGACAGATAGAGCAGGTCCTTCTCAGGGGTCTGGCTCTCAACTCTCCACTGCTGGGCTGGGCCCCTCCTCAAACTGAAGAAACCCCTTGGCCACTGAGAGCCTCCAGGCTTCAAACACATTTGGTTATTAGCCAATCAGCTTTGTCTCCTCTGCACCTGACACAAGACCTCTTAGCCAAGGGTACCAGCCAATCTGGTTCACATCAAGCCCCCTGACTGGCTGAGGCTTTCTCATCTGATAAAGCTATCTATTCACTGAAGGGGGTACAAAGCAGGAGATTTACACATCTGCACTAACAGCTCATGTGTAGGCATCACTTTTTTTGTACACAACCAACCAAGGCAGTGGCCAGTACACATGGGGAAGGAGGTTCAGGTTAGACAGCATGTTGAAGATCACAAATACAAGTCTGAAAGCTGGATTTTGAGGTCTTCTGGTTGAATCCAGATATTATAAGAACATGTTTACAGGAACCAATTAAGGAGCTTATGAAAATGCATCCATTGAACTCCTGAGAAGATAAAATATAATTATTATCTCATCTCACATTTAAATGGTGCTTTAAGGTTTAAGAAGCACATAAAGGCATTAATTTAACTGAAGTCAATCTTGAAGCCATCAAAAATGACCCCTGTCCTGGGAAAAGAAGAGCTAAACTATGAACCAACACTGCAACAGGGAAGTAAGAGACATTCATTTCCAAATTTTCTCCTGTAACCATCAGAGAACAACCTAAGATCTGCCTGTCTACCTCCAAGCTTATTTCAACTACTCCAAAGAGACTTAGTAAGACATAGGGGGCAATACACAAAACCAAGTCAATATTCCTGAAATTTAAAACTGGAAATGAGAGAGGGCAGCCTTGAAATTATTGGAACAAACTGGGTAGGGCTGTTTCATTTCAAGGCATCGTTATTCTAAAGGACAAAGGGTACAGATCCAGGGAAAAACATCCTATGTCTCGCTGACCAGTATATAAAGCTTCTGGGTTTTACCTTTTAATAGATTATAGCAAATCATCTGGTTTCCTGGCCCTCTGATCAACAATGTCATCTCATGTATTCACTGTAGCTTTATGGTTAGAAAATATTTCTTTTCCAGATTATCTCACTGGATTTTCACTACAATGTTTCAAGGAAAGTAATATAAATATATTTATTTTTTAAATAAATAAATAAATGTATTTATTTCCATTTTATAGAGAAGGAAACTGAGGCCCTAAGAAGTCATGACTCACCAAGGGCCCTCAAATAGGAAAAGAGAGAATTCTGGTTCACACCAAGCTAGCCATCTGAGCAAGACCAGGCCTCTCTGCATTCTTCTGCCTTGATGCCTCTTCCACCTGGCACTACTGTTAAAGCTATCCCTTAGAGGCACTTTCAAAGAAAAGTTAAAGGAAATCAATAAGCCCAGATCCACACACACCTCTGTGCATGTGTGAGTGTGCACATAGAAAGATCATGGTATGTGCTCCATCAGGTGCCCAAAAGAGAAAAACACTCATCTATGATAAGCAGAGATGCCGTATGTATTTCTTAAGATAGCAGTACAACACAGAAGGGAACATAGCCTTCATTTTTCGTCTTGGGGTTGGGTTTGGTTGGTTTTAATCCTCTATCAGGGCTTATAATGAAAAGTGATATGCAAAGGTTTCACTGCTCTAAGAAACAGAAAAATTAAACTTTTCCCAATCTGTAATGTTTATCTTTTGCCCTTTAGACTGTATTACTGACAAAATAATATCAATTCATCTTCCTTTTTCCTTCTCTTCACTTTAACTGTCTGGCTCCTAACATTTTTAAATCTACATAGTTCCACTCTATTAAAAAAAAAAAAAGAATGGTAACATTTAAACCTAAATGCCTACAAGCTACTCCCATGGATTTTTGAAAAACCAGTCTCAAAGTACTTCTCTGGAAAACCCTTGTTCTAACCTTGGCCCAGTCTCTCTGAAGAGAATAGAGCCCAAAGCCATAAAAACTCCTTGAAGAGTCAGTTTTCCAACACCACTGATGACCCCTTTACTCACCTTTGTAAAGCCCTCTGAGTTCCAGCTCCTGGCTCTGCCACTAACTAGCTATGTGACCATGGACAAGTCACTTCCCCACTTTGGGCCTCAAATTCTTCATCTGTAAAATGGAAGGATTAGTCTGAGGCCCTTTTCAGCTCTACTCTTCTAGAAGTCTATTATGTAAAGAATATAGGCCAGATTTGCATAACAGAATACTAACGGACAGAGATATTTCAATATGTGTCGTCCAAGAAAGGCATTCTAAATCTTCTTCTGAGAATCAAAAATGTCAAACACAGAAAATTCTGTGGTCTTATGGGCTATAATTAGGTCTTCTCTTGACTGCTAGGAAAGCTTCATGAGGCCAATAAGTTTAAGATCAGTAAGTGTTGACGAAAAACCATCTACATTAAGATGAAAGCAGTACCTATGACAAAGCAATTACCAAGTCCAAGAACAGAAAAGATCACCACCCTGAAGATGTGAAAGTAAAGAAGCTAACAACTTGAATTAGGAATAGAACGTCTGGTGAGGGACTTCCTTAACAGATCTATAGCATCTACCAATAGATGGTTTATGAGGCACAAATGGCTGCTCTTGCTGACATGTCAGATTTCTCTGGACTTGGAAGCTCAGAATAGCAGCTGAATACATCTGGTTGATGACTTTTAAAAGCACAGATCTCACACAGAAACTGACCAGGGCAAGGCACAGATAAATTGGAAAAACTGAGAGAAATACTTAGATGGAAATGACTGGAAACCTACATGGGATAAATGTGATTATATATTCAGAATCTAGATTGTGAAATCAATAACAAAGTCACCTTTTTTCCAAGGGGGGGAGGATTTAATTTTTTGATGGTTCACCATGAAAAATCAAGTACTTAGTATCTGTGGCAACTGACCCTAACCTTGGCCACAGAAACAGGAGGACCTGAATACACTATAGATTGTCCTTTGGAATAAAAATAAGAATCATAATGACCTGCTTGTATTTTTACAGCATGCTGTACTCTTTGTCATCTTATTTGATCTAAGCCCTAAAAAGTGAAAAAGAGGCCACCTGCTGCTTGAACAAATAAGCCCAATTGGCAAGAAGGCTCCTGATGAAAGCCAGTTTCAGAAAGCCAACAATCCGGAAGCATTTAATTTGGTTACTAGGAAAAAACAGAATACAAAACTCCTAAGACTGTTAAGAATGAGAGGCAGGAACATTCATAAGTATTAGAGGAAGTTGGAGGGCAATAGGGAGAAAAGTAACAACACAATTAGACCTAGGCTTAGAATTTAAATTCCTAGGAGGTAATTGTCAATTCAACAATTGCTTCTTACACATTCCTTTGCTAGGAGAAAACAAAAACACAGCCCATGCCCTCAAGGACAAACAACACATGGCAAGCCCCATCTTCTATGAAACTGATAGTCTTAGAGAGCTGTCTGGGACAGTAACAGGTCAAGTGACCGGCTTAAGCTCACAAAGCCAGTCTATTTCAGAGGCAGAACTTGAACTCAGGTCTCCTAGGCCCCAAGGCCACGCCTCTGTTCATTAAGCCATGTTCCTTATTATAAAGGAAATTATAAGACAAGTTAAAACAAAGACTTTGAGAAACCACGCACGCCCTTTATACAGTGTTTGACAGATCAAGAAGAACACTCACTATTAAATAACAAGAGAACCAATACTCATTTCAATTCATCTCAACAAGTATTTATTAAGTATATATTAAGTATAAGACACTGTCCTAGACAAAAACGTAACCATCTAAGTCAGGCGCCAAGGAACTGACATTCTACTAGAGGGAACCAATCAGTACAGAGGAAAGAGATACCATGTATTTACAAAATAAACAGAAAGGAATTTGGGTAAGAAACACTAACAAGCAGGGGAATCTGGGACTCTTCGAGGGGGCATTTGTGTTGATCTCAGAAGTGAGAGACATCAAGAGACAGACATGAAGAGGGCAAGAGCTTCAGGCATGAGGATGCCCTGTGTAAAGACACTGTATGGAGGCAAGAGATGGAATTCATGTACAGGAAACTTCAAGGAGACCAATTTGGCTGGAATGCAGTGTGCATAAAGGGGAACAATGTGTAATTAGGAAAAAATCCGGATCAGGAAGAGCTTTGAAAGCCAGAGTCATTCAGTCAGTAAACATTTACTAAGTCCCTACTACTGGAGGGGCAGCTAGGTGGCACAGTGGATAGAGCACCGGCCCAGGAGTCAGGATGACCTGAGTTCAAATCCGACCTCAGACACTTGACACTTACTAGCTGTGTGACCCTGGGCAGGTCACTTAACCCCAATTGCCTCACCCCCCCCCCCAAAAAAAATAGTGCCTACTATGTGCCAAGCAACGGGTACAAAAAAAAAGGAAAAAGCTATCCAAGGGCTTCCATGCAAACAACTACATACAAAGAAACTGTATACAGGATAAATGAGAAGTAGTCAACAGAGGGAAGACACCAAAATTAAAGGGAATTGGGCAATGAGGAGCTGCCAAAGCTCCTTGAGTAGGGGAATGACACTGTCAGACCTGTGTCTTAGAAATTATCATGGTGGCGAATATATGGAAGATGGATGAAGATGGGAGAGATTTGAGGAAAGGAAACCAGCTAGGAGGCTTCTGTACCAGGAGAACATGGATAACACTAACAGCAAGACTGCAAGGACGATCAGTGGGAAAGACTCAGCTACACTGATCAAAGCAACGACCCAAGACAAGTCCAAAGGTCCCATGATGAGGGAAAACTGATGAACTCTGAATCCAGATCCAAGCATACTTTTTTTTCACATATTTTTATTTTTGTTGCTTTTTTGCATCATGGCTATGAAAATGTTTTGCATGACTTTACATGTATAACTGATATTGTATTGTTTACCTTCTCCTCAATGGGTGGAGGAGCTGAAGGGAGGGAGAGAATCTGGAACTCACAAAAAATTTTAAATGAATGTTAAATAAAGTATATTAAGAAAAAATAGTAATTAAAAAGACACCAGAAATAATCTAAAGTGAGAGGGGATAAGGGTCTGCACTAGGGTGTGAGAGTAGAGAAAAAAGAATGCAAAAGATGATGAAGTGGTAAAAATAGCAAGACTTGATGACCAATGGGGGAGGATGTTCCCAGGACTCTGAACCAGGGTGAATGAAAGGACTGTGGTAACCTTGACTGAAACAAGGAAGTTAGAGGCAGAGGTGACCTTTTGAGAGTAAAGCTTATGAGTTCTATCTTAATCATGTTTTAGAGATCTCCAGGCAGAAATGTGGAGAGGACAGGTGCAATACAGGACTGAAGCTCAGGAGAGAAGTGAGGGCAAGTTATGGAGATGTGGGCTGTCACCTCTACAGAGGCTAAATGAAGACTGAGAGGGCATATAACAGAAAAAAGAGAAAAGGACCCAGCACAGAGCACATATAGAGTTTGAAGTCTCCAAAACTGCAATATTTAAAAGAATAACACATTTTTTAAAAGTTCAGAAAAAAATATTTACTAGGTAAAAAGCAATAAGTCATATTATGAAAATTCTAAATCAGGTTCCTTTCAAATAAATGTGCAAAGGACCATGTTCTAGAAAGACAAAGAAAATGTGGTGAATACCCTCATTCCTCTAAAATGAAGCTGTGAAAACAAGGAATTGTTGTAATCCTTGTGCTATGTGATTAAAAAATGGCAAAAGGGGCAAAGTCAGCTGGAATTATCCAGCACAGTAACCAATGGATGGAGGGGGGAGGAGGGCCACTTTTGCCTTATAAGAAAATACAATTCACAAAATGATGTAACAAACCAGAACAAGTCCAAAGCTACAGTACCTGGGATTCCTGAACTTTATGATAGGAGGACAAAGGTCAACAAGGGTCAGAATCTTTTCTCTTCCAGGAAAGAATTTAAATCAAAAGCATACAGAGGACAGCAAAAAGGTTTTTTTGAAAAAGAAAACTGTAACAAATTCAAACTTGAGTAAAAAAAAAAAGGTAAGAAATGATCTAAAGTAGATCTAACACTAACAGGATCTGACTAGAAATGAGGGATGTTCTGAGATGTGACTCCAACAGCAAGTGCCAAAGGGACAGAGAGTCATAGAGTTATAGAATGTTCATGCTGGAAGTGACCTGAGAACATGGAATGTTTTGTCAACGAGGGATCTTCGAAATGGTCCAGTGAAGAAAGAGACACATTGAGGCAGCAGCAGGACCCGGCCAGACCCCAAAGCTACATGAACTTCATGGAGGTACAAACAAGAAGAATCCTGCGTCCTCTGATTCCTACTCCAGTATGCTCCCCACCATACTCCAGAAAAAGAACACACAAAAATCTGTGAGAGACAATGGAATCCCAGAAATCCTACAAAGAAAGTACTGAAAAAGAGAGAGAACCCAGGACTTGTGGAAGATCTCCCAACAAAAGTGGGACTCTTGGAAACAAGAAAAATCAAAGTCTTTTTTGGCAGACTTTTGATTTCACAGATATTCGGAACTCCCAACCTATCAGGCTGCCGCCTGCACTGTAATTTAGTCTTCAAAAGTTTTGGGAGCAGCTAGGTGGCGCAGTGGATAGAGCACCAGCCCTGGAGTCAGGAGTACCTGAGTTCAAATCCGGCCTCAGACACTTAACACTTACTAGCTGTGTGACCTTGGGCAAGTCACTTAACCCCAATTGCCTCACTAAAAAATAAAATAAAATAAAAAGTTTTGCCTGAGGCCCTGAGAAAGCACAGTTGTCCAAGATCACACAGCCAGCAATGTGTCAAGAGGAATGACTAGAACTCAGGTTTCCTGACTATGAGGCCTGCTGTCTAACCACTGAGCTTTACTGGACCCCAGAACTGGACCATTTAGCAGATAAAAAAATGTAGCCTTCTACAAGAAAGAACAGAGCACTCAGTCTCGCAAAGATTGACTGAGTGCTTCCTATGTTCACAGATGGCAGAGGGCTGAAGATGTAAAGAAAGGAAAAAAAACACCTGCTCTCAAGGAGTTTCCACCCTAAAAAGAGAGACTACATGCAGACAACTACATACAAACAAGATGTCTTGCTGTTTAGTCATGTCTTTGGCCGTAGGCCCTGCAATCCTCCACCATCTCCCAATGTCTGTCCAAGTTCCTATCCATTGTTCCTATGACACCATCCATCCATCTTATCCTCTGCCATCTTCTTGTCCTTTGGCCTTTTGCAAATCTTTCCCAACATCAGGGTCTTTTCCAATGAGTCCCATCTTCTCGTTATGTGGCCAGAGTATTTAAGCTTTGGCTTCATAATTTGACCTTCCAGTGAAGAGCTGGTATTAATTTCTTCAACAATTGACTGATTTGACACCCTTGCTATCCAAGGGACTCTCAAAAGTCTTCTCCAGCACCACAATTTGAAAGCTTCAATTCCGCAGTACTCAGCTTCCCTTAAAGTCCAATTCTCACAGCCATATATTGCTGCTGGAAAAAAACTTAGCTCTGACCACACAAACAAGCTATAAACAGGATAAACTGGAAAATAACGGACTAGAATCAAGGAGGGTTGAAAAGGCTTTCTGTAAAAGGTGAGAATTTTACCTAAGTCTTGAAGAAAGCCAGGGAAGCCGGGAGACGGAGAGAAGGTGAATGAGCATTCCAGGCATGGTAGACAGCCAGGGGATATACCCAAGGTTGGGAGATAGTGCCTGGTACAAGGAACATAGAGATACTCCTCAACAGAAGACCTTCCTGAAATGAGTCAACTAACCTAAAATGTGAACTGGAAGAAACCTAAGAGATCATCAATTCTAGCTGCCTCATTGTAAAGAGGAAATGGAATCCTCACCTCCTGTAGTGTGCGGGTGACAGAGGGGTCAATATGCTGGGCTGGGATCACTTGAAGGGGTCAGCCGTGGTAAGAAAGGCCACATCATCATCATCTGAGGGTGAAAGAGGAGGAAGCTACAGAAGGCATCTGAGTGACGGATGAGGAAGAGGAGAGGGAGTTTGTGGAGAAAGACATTAAATTTTTTCTGTAAAATATGAAGCAAGGTTCTCAGGTGAGAACAGGAAAAGACTGAAGAGGGATGAAAAGGTCTAGAAGACTTGAATAACTGAATAAAGAATGACAAGAAGGGGGAAAATAAAGGATAATTCTGATGTGGTAAAGCTGAGCAAGGAAGAGGACAGTGGTATTCTCAAAATAAAATAGGAAATATAAAGAAAAAAGATCATTCTTTTTTTGTTGTTCCTGAAAACTGGGTTCTGAAATACATGTTCCTCCACTCAGAAGTGGAGGAACTAGTGGTGTAGATTATTACAGACACCATCAGACATGCTTGCTTTGGTGAGCAGTTTACTTAATTTGCATCATCATGGGGTGGGGGTTAATAGGGGGAAAAGGCATATAAGGAGAAGAGATTACACAGAGAAAGGACTGATATTAAAAAGGCCATTCATTTTAAATTGAAAAAAATTGTAGAAAAACCACTTAAAGCTAGACATAAAAAAAGAAACAACATGTACAAACATAAGGACACACAAAATAAATACAAGGTAATTTGGAGGGCACTAGCACCAGGGAACCAGAAAGGCCTCATGCGGAGGTGACAGGTGAGCAAAACAGAAAAGCAGTTTGGCTTCTGAGAAGCAGAGGCCAGGAGAAGAGCATTGGAGGCATGAGAGTGTCAATGGACAGAAATGGAAGACTGGGAAGTCATGCCTAAGGCCAGTGTAGCAGGGCTAGTATATGGTAGGGCTGGAAAAAGTCAGCAGAAGACAAGTTGTGAAGGGAGGAGTTTCTCTTTGATCCCAGAAGTCCAGTCATTAAACCAGGTTTAAATCCATTTTAATATGCTATCATCAGGCCTGAATCTCTTTATCTTGCCCAGAAGCAGAACATGAGAGACTGAGAAATGCTTTGCTATGTAAAGTACATATGATGGCTATAAAATTCCCCTGATCTACACCATTTGAATACTTCAAAAACAGTCCTGAAAAAGAAAGAGGAAGGGAAGGAAAGGGAGTGAGGAAAGGGAGGGGAAGGGAGACAGGGAAGGGGAGGGAAAGAGAGGGGAGGGATGAGGGAGGGAGAAGGGAAGTTACTTTTTTTTTACCTTAATGATAATTTATTAATTTCTAAATGCTCATAAACTATCTCATGTCCTTTGATAACACATTTTAGGATTTTTCTAGACACCCAAGCCAAGTTTACTTACCAATACAGTTTTCAGATTGCAGGCCTGCAGCAGTACCTCTCCTCCAAGATCCTTCAAGGATGCCCAAGAACAGTCTAATAATCCTATCCACCAATCATTCAATAACTCAAAGACATAATTTATGCAGGCCTTGTTACGTGCACTCACTGTAAGCTTCAACATGCTGCCTGGCAATCTCTTTACTCATCTTAGGTTTCTACTGACTGCTAATTTTTATGATCTATTCTTTCCAGGCCGGAGACCATTGTCTTTGAAAGAGAAAGAAGAAGTCAACCTTGCACAGTTCTCCCCATTGGGCCCCTGTTAACTTGATCTTTGTCCTCTAGGAACAGCAGTGTGCTAAATTTGAGAGCCAGGAAAACCTGGGTGTGACTTCCACTTCAGACACTTAACTACTGTGGTCACCCTGGATGAGATAATAAGACCTGCAGCACTTTCTCCTAGCGTCTCTAGAAGGCTAAAAAAGGATGCCTATAAAAACACTTTTCAAACATTAAAGCACCATAAATGTGATTTGTGTTGTTGCTGCTGTCATCTTCAGTTAGTTGCCTTTACGTTCATCTTCTATGTGTCTCCAAATATGAATTTCTTAAGCAGCCGTATCATTCTCTCTTGCCAGGTTCCCTTTTTTCCAAATCAGAATCGTTTCTGGTTATGTCTTCACAATTTCATTTTTAAAAGCTTCCCAGGGGGCAGGTAGGTGGAGCAGTAGATAAAGCACCAGCCCTGGGTAAGTCACTTAACCCTCACTGCCCCACCCCACCCCCCCAAAAAAAGCTTCCCAGGGCCCCTTGGGACAACTTTCCCAGCAAATATCAAGTCAATGGATCTTCTATATTCTTTCTCTGAGCCCTCTGAAGTTAGCTCTCTCAAAGTAGAGGGTACATGTTTTTCAAATCCATTCTTCCTCATTAGCTCCAAGTATTACTCAAGATATGTAGTCCTGGATAAAGCACTAAAGACCTTAGAGGCAAATGGGATGTTTTTAGCATGATTATTAATTGAAGGCAAAAACATCAGATGAGAAAGACAGTTCTGAGAAGCTGAGAAGATACCTGAAAATTAAGTTTGGAATTCCAGACCAAAGCTTGAAAGTAAGTAATGATAGTCTCTTAGACATGTATGGAGTATACCTAACAAGAGTTATTAAAAAACAGATTTGCCTGGAAACTTGAAAACCTAATTGAGATTTGAACTCAAAAAAGGAGAAAAACACCATACTCATAGATCAGCAAAACCGTGGACATTGGTGCTGCCTTTTCAAGATGTAAAGGAGTGGTAGTAACTAAGAAGATGGTCAGCAGTAAAATCTCTATTTTAAAATGTCTATTTACAAATGCAGAAAATAAGCATAATAAGGAAAACCAGAGATCCAAATACAGGAAAGTCAATTTTACCTCATAGCTATATCATTGAGACGTGAGGCTTGGAGGGAGGGGACTCATCATCAGAAGATGATTCTGGAAATATAGAACTTATTTAAAAGAGCCAGTATAAAGAAAAGAGTGGAAGGTTTAAATAGCATAATAGACTGCTATGAGGAAATCCAAGAATCTGAAGGGGGAAATATGGCAGAGAAGATTTGGGCATGGGTCAATGAAGGGAGAAGGGGAAGCAACACTGTTGTAGAAATGTACCACAAACTGATGGATGGAATGGAAGAATTGAATGGTTTGGGAAAGAGATAACACCCCTAGTACAGAAACCCGTTATAGTAGTCCTAGGGGACAACAATTAGCCCAACACCTCATGAAGCACTCTGTCCCTGGTCTTTTCACTGCCTCAGCAATTCTGGGTTGGCATTTCCTTTTGTTCTCCTCTTCCCTGTCTGAAAGCCATTATCCTCACAGAAGAACAGTGAAATCAGGAGGGAGAGAGCTCTGACCCCCTCTAACCTTCTAACACTATGCCACTTCCTAAAGCAGAAAGACTCCAGTGCCCTTGATATTCTTCCAGTCTGATATTACCATTCTTGTTATCTTCAGCATATTTTTAACTTATTTATCTAAGATTAATCATACCAACAGATAAGCTCATTATCAAATTCCATCAGCTTCCAGAGTCAATACAACAAGTGATCTGGGTGTTAAGTCCTACAAAAATCCCAGTTAACATATTTTAGACAAAGTGAAACAATACAACGATTTCCTTAAGAATCAAATTAAAAGGAATGAAATGTATAATTATGGAAGGATGACAGAATCCCACATCTAAATCCATTCCTCATGACAAATGAATAGTCAGACTTGATCATAGAAAATATAAAATAGCTACCATATTTCTATGGGAAAACGCATTTCAGGGTTACATTTTGGATACAAGGTACATCTCTGATCTAAAGCATTTAAAACAGAAATAGGGACTCCAGCCAAGGGTGCCTCCTGTGATCTGGGGAAGTTGCTTTAGCGAGGTAAGATGAAAAGCAGGTTAAGGAATAGCTCTTATCTGTAAGCTGCAACACTGATTGGACAGTAGCAAGGCATTTAACTATTCAATAATTCCATTTTAATAGTCACAATTATCTTCATAGGATTAGCAGATAATAGCTTATGGAATGTTTTGAGTTGCTAGAGATTTTTTCTACAAATGCTTTATAAATAGAAGGTGGTAGCTGATATTTTTAAAACCATTTTTGAGCATAGTTTAGTAACCCTGACTCTAGTAACTCTGACTTTAGTAACCTTGTCTCACGTTGGCTGGACCTTCTGTAAAAGTTAGAAATAATACAAGAACACTGTCCAGAACTTCTAAATACAGGAAACAAAATTCCCAAATGGGCTTTGTTTTTCTTGCTTTCTCAAGGTGGGAGGGGTGGAAAGGTGTGGGTAGGAAGTCAAAATGTTGACTTGAAAATAAAATTGAATTTTAAAAAAACAATTAAGGGAAAATTACTCCTATAGTCATTTAGCTAAGAGAGGCTATAGGAGAATGGAGGAAACAAAGAGAAGAATTAAAATTGGGGGAAAGAATGGGGGAAATCTTGTTTCAGTGGCCAGAGGGAAAAGCAATGATGAAAGCTCCCGTGGTGGAAGAACGTTTTTCTATAAAGGCAGATACACACTTTACAGTAAATATTATCTGCAGGGATTTGGTGCTTAAGAGCCCACTCATGATTCCTTAGAAGAAGGGGAATCAGAGTTTCTGGGAGCACATGACACCAAGAACAGTGAGAGGACATGGCCCCTAGGAATATATTTCATGGTAAAAAGGGAAAAAGTGACCACAGAAAGAGCAAAGTTTAATAATGCGATGTACAATCAGGGACACAGGACAAGTCCTACCATAGTGGAAATGTCCTCTTTGTTATTTGTAGGAATTAGAATTTATAAAAGTGATGCACAAGAAAAAAAGAGGGTCAGAGGTAAGTTTTAACAAATAAGAGACAAGTTCAAATCCTACTCCATCACTTACCAACTAAAATGTCTTGGGCAGGTCACTTACATACCTAAGGATCTTGTACATCTATATATCTAAGTCTCATCTGTTAAATACAGAAGATAGACTCAGTGAAATTCAAGGGTTTTTTCCAGCTCTAAATCTTATGACCTTATAAAGAAATAGTCTAAAAGATACCAGTGCTTATCACAGTACCTAGCACATAGTTGATGCTTAATAAATGTTTACTGACTGACATTATCAAGAACGCATAGTACCCAGAGAGGAAATGGGCCAATCATGCAACGAAAGAAAAAGAGAACAAACATAGGAAGTTCAAGGACTTGAGTGTATTCAAAAACTATCAAATGATACAAGTCCTGAGTTTATCTCTTATTCTTATCTAGTCTATTCCACCAAGCTATTTTTCTCTTTTTATAACCAGTACTAGGTTATTTAGTATTAGTTGAAGCTAATTATTTATTTAGATCATTTCCCTTGAGGTTCAAGATCTTTTTATTCCTCCAAGTGAAATTTGCTACATAGTCTAGTTCTATAAAGTATCTCTTTGGAAGTCAGATGAGGAAAGGAAAGAAACAAGCATTTATTAAGCACTTACTATGTGCCAGGCACAGTGATAAGCTCTTCACAAATATTATCTCTTTTGATTAGACTGGTATAGAATGATATCTGTACATTATTTCAAGTAGTATCATCATTTTTATTTTGCCAAAGGCCAAGTTATAACCACTGTGTACCTGCTTATCACGTTAGTTATTTAAGACATTATTTATTAAAGTTGTTTGTAATTTCATATATATACACAGGAAATTCAAGTGACTTAGGCTGAATCCCAGAAATTTTATATGTCTTATAGTAGTAATTTTGAATGAGACATACCTTTCTATTTCCTCTTGAATTTAGCTGCTATTGTGTAGAAACTTGCTGATTTTTCTGGGTTTCCTGTGTAGCCTGCTACTTTACTGAAACTACTAATTATTTCAATTTAGTTTCTTTGCTGATTTCCTAGGATTTGCTAAACAAGTCATCATCTTATTAGTAAATAGGGACAGTTTGGTCTCCTCCTTGCCTCTCAGTTCTTTTTCTTATCAACTATAGAAGAAGCTATATCTGATTCTGAGCTTTGTCAAATAAAGACATTTTAGAACTATATCAAATAAAAGAAGGAAATAGGGATATCCTTATTTTCCTCCTGAATTTACTATAAAAACATCTAACTTTCCCCTGCTGAACACACTGCTAGTTTCAGATATATACTTTTTACTGTACTATTTTTAAAGTGCTTTCATTCCTACACTTGGAATGGTTTCTAAGAATAAATGACTGCTATATTTTGTCAAAAGATTCTTCTGCATTTGATATAATCATGATGTTTGATTTTTTAAATGTCCTTATATTAATTTAATTTTCCTAGTATCCCTAATAAAAATCCAATTTGATCATAGTGAATAATGTTTTTAATATATTGCAGGATTTTTGACAGGATTTTTTTTTATTAATTGCTATTAATTAATTTTAACGATCCGTGGTTCTTTTTCTTCTCTGGCTTACAAATCAAAACTCTATTTGTCTAATAAAAGGAGTATGGTACATTTTTTTCTCGATTTGAGAATAATTTAGTATAGCCAAAAATTAACTGTTCTTTAGAAATCAGACAGAATTCTTCAACAAATCCATGTAGACCAGGGGTTTCCCCCTCCCCCTTTTGGTAGTTCCTTTGCACCTATTTCAAGCTGTATTTCAGAAAATGAAATTAAGATATCATATTATCTATTTAGTGTTCTACTAAAATAGATTTTTTTTGGTAGGTAATTTGCTACTCTTAAATTCTCAGTTTTGCTGACATAGAACAAGACTAGGTTCACATCATTGCTTTTATTTCTTCTCCAATATGATTTTACATTGTTAATTTTTTATTTTAAATTGATTTTCCTTGCCAAAAATAATATAAAAATTATGGAAACATGGAAACCAAATTTTCTAACCTACTTGAAAACTTTCCAGATGAGGAATTCCAGTGAATTTTGAATGCATTTGTCAAAAATTCTTAAATACAAACTTCTGAGTAGTTTGCAAAAAAGAAATAAGTGACCTCTAAAAAACTGGAAATTTACTAACCAAATTTCAACAAAAAGCTATATACAATGAAAAAAATATTACAACAACTTAGCAAGTTTAGCCAATTGTGTACTCCTTCCATTAAGAGCTATGGGTTATGGGAGCTGTAGATGAACTTTAGCCACCATTTATTCTGATCCATCATGTTATAGATGAGGAAACTGAGGACAAGAAAGGTTAAGTGACTTTCCCACAATCATACAGCTAATAAGTGGCAGAACCAAAAATAAATTAAAAAATACACAAACACATAAATAAATAAATGAATGAATGAATGAATGAATGAATGAATGAGTGGCAGAACCAAGATTTGAGCCCAAGGCCTTTGAATGCAAATTCAACACAATTCCACTGTATCTCTATGCAGTATCTTTTTCCAGCTATGTTAAAATCAACCTTTAAGTAAACTGACCTTAGAAACAGAATATTGAAAGTACTAGTTTAACAATTTGTTTAGATACTGTATCACAAAATGTTACCCATTTAGATGATTGCTTTTATTGAATTATGATCTACAATGGGTATGTTTGGTTTTAATGGGGATTTTTCTGCATGAATTTTAAACTTCTATGTCCACTAGCATATGGCCTACTTTTGTGAAGTTACCATGTAGCAATGAAAAATGCATACATACACATAGATAATTTTTCATATTCTTCATTGTTCTCATTTTCCTAACAATTTGTTCCATTCCCTTTTAATCGTTTGATCTGTTCAATTCTGAGAGAGGATTATTAAAAGGCTCCTATCATTGTTTTTCTATCTAGATCTTTTAGCAATTCAGTTAACCCTTCATGAATATATATGCTATGACATTTGGTGCATATGTTTAGTATTCACATGGTTTCATTGTCTATGCAGCCTTTAAGTAGAATATAGTTTCCTTCTACTAATACTGCAAATTTTTTTTATCATTTTTGCTTTGATAGCATGATTACAATGTGAAATAGGTAGAACTGGAAAAACAATAAACACAATGAGTATAACTATGCAAGTAGGAAAAAAAGAAAATCAAAACAACTGAAACTAAATACTATTAAATAATAATGAACAAATCTGGCCCCAAAGGAGATATATGAAAATGCACCTCCCCCTGCTTCTTTGTAGTAATGAAGAACAATGAATATGAAACACTGAGCATTACGTCAAGACTTGTCCGATGAGTTAAATTTTTTGAACTATTTTTTTTCTGCTTTTCTTTGTTATATATAACATGGCTCTTTAGGGAAGGTGAGTGGGACAGACTGGGAAACATATATGATATAAATGAAAAATCAATTTGAAATTTTAAAAATCTATGCAATAACCTAGAAATCCTGCCACAGTTTTTATGGAAGGATATAGACATGGACCACACAAGAATGGGTTTTCATTTGCACTGGTAGAAGGAGGATCCTCAATTATAAGATTACAAACCCACTAACACATTATACCCTTTCATTCAGGGATCTAATTGTCTAGCATGATAAGAAATAACTTCAGTCACCTAAAACACAAGAATCTAAACAAAGAGTTCTAGAAAATTAGATTATAACAAATATCTTGTTAGAAAGTATTTTCTAAAATCTTCCTAAATGCCTCCTATTCCCTAGGGTGCTACCCTTTAAAGGTACAATCCATTTCAGTTTAATTCTATGGAGTGTGCAGACCAAAAACAACATATGGCAGAAGTCAGTAAGAATACTGAATGATAGATAATAAAGCAGGGAGATCCTTGCTTTCTGACAGATAAAATGCTATCATAACACAAGCAGCAAGAAAACCTGAAGGGATAGACTTCATTCTTTAGGGAAAAAACCTTCACAGAAAGGGGGGGGGTGGGAGAGATTAGATTTACACCCTTAACTAGTTGTATGAAAATACAACATGAGGCCAAATAACACCCCAGCAGGATGGCAAGCTCCATCACAATGACATTTTTAGGGATATGGAGGATCAGAGGAGCTAATGCCTGGTCATCTGACCATCCAATGTGTGCCTGACTGCTTTCATGGGGATTGTTTATCATCTATTACTATGACTGCAAACCAACACCAGGGCAATGCTATAAATGGTGTGTTTAGAGTATTTATGAAGGCCCCATATACATGAGGCATGAAGTCCATACATGCTACGGAGGAAATACCTAATTGTGAGGCAAAAAGAAAGTCAAGAAGGCACCTGGCAGCAAGGAATTGGAAATTATGGGGATGTCCATCAATTGGGGAATGGCTGAACAAGTTATGGTATATGAATGTAATGGAATACTATTGTGCTATGGGGCAGCTAGGTGGCGCAGTGGATAGAGCACCGGTCCTGGATTCAGAAGGACCTGAGTTCAAATCCAGCCTCAGATACTTAATACTAACTAGCTGTGTGACCCTGGGCAAGTCACTTAATCCCAACTGCCCCGCCCAAAAAAAAAATGTAATACTATTGTGCTGTAAGAATGAGCAGGCAGATTTCAGAGAAACCTGGAAGGATTTACATGAACTGATGCTGAGTGAGATGAGCAGAACCAGGAGAACATTGTACAAAGTATCAACAACCTTATGTTTTGTTCAATTGTGACAGGCTTGACTCTTCTCAGCAATACAATAGTCCAAGATAGTTCTGAGGGACTCATGGTGGAAAATGTTCTCCACATCCAGAAAAAAAGAACTGTGGAATCTGGATGCAGATTGAACCATACTATTTCTACTTTTTCTGTTGGTTTTTTTTTTTCTTTTTTGAGGTTTTTCCCTCTTGTTCTGAGTCTTCTTTCACAGCATTACTAATGCAGAAATGTTTAATGTGATTGTACATATATAACCTATATCAGACTAATTGCTGTCTTAGGGAGGGGAGAAGGAGGGGACAGAGGGAGAAAAATTTGGAAGTAGAAATCTTATAAAAACAAATGTTGGGGCAGCTAGGTGGCGCAGTGGATAGAGCACCAGCCCTGGATTCAGGAAGACCTGAGTTCAAATTCGGTCTCAGACACTTGACACTTACTACACTTACTAGTTGTGTGACCCTGGGCAAGTTACTTAACCCTCATTGCCCTGGAAAAAAAAAAAAAAGGTTGAAAACTATCTCTACATGTAATTAGAAAATAATAAAATACTTTTATGATAAAAAAAGAACACACCTGGTTTCAGTGGCGTTAGCATTCACACAACTTTCTGCATGTGATACAAATAAACAGGTCTGAGATTCACTAAATCATGTGTAAAATTAGTCTCCAGAGTTGAGAAGATGCTATATAAAAGTGAGCTATAAAAACCACTGTCAACCTAACCAAAGAATATAATCTAACACTTAAAAAGAATATTCCACTAAAGTTAAAAATGTGATATTTAAAAGTAACATTTGATAACATAAAAAGTGTTGTATCATCTTGGAAGAAGGGCTGGTCTTGGAGTCAGGAAGTTTGGAGTTCAACCCTTAAGTCCAAATCCCTTAATCTCTAAGTGTCCCAGGCAATTCTCCACCATAAATGAGCCATAAATCTGCAGGGAGCTTCTACCTCTCAAGTTTCCCACCCCAATGGAATCAGGCGTCTTAATCAAAACACACAAGCCCATGCACATATACACATGTGAAGAAGGTTCGGAATATCCAATCCCAGTTTCATGCTGATTTAGAAATGATAGTCCAATGTTGTCACACTGGCACTGGTTTTATCAGAAAAAGAATCCTGGTATGTGCCAACTCAGAAACATGAGGTTCTCTTAGAACACAGACCATTTTAAATAATGGCTGAGGTGATTTTTAATGGTTCCAGCCCTGTTACTACACCGGTGCAAAATCTATGTCAGCGAAGTGATGGCAAGAGTGAATTTTAAACTTCTAACACAGAAATGTCCACACTCATATGAAACCACAACGGGGGAGGATTCCCCTTGTCCATGATCAAGAAGGCTGATTTTATAGCAAAAGAGCAAGAGCTAAACCTACCTCCATTTCAAGGAGGAGGAGGAGGAAGGTAGCAGAAGAGCATGGTTGGGTGGAAACTCTGATGAGCTAGCCAAGAGTCTCCATGGGATAGTAAATCAGTGGGGCAGATAGAGGGTAAAGATGGGGAGTTCTTCAGTGATTTTAGTGTCATCCTGGGCTCCAAAACTTATCCAGCAATCCAAACAGTTTAAACTCCATTGCTGCTATGTGGTTAATGGGGGGAGGGGGGGAGGGGAATGAAAAAAGCAAAAAAAGGCAGTAGGAATCAAAGCTTAGTGCCCCCACCCACCCAAAGGCTCCAAAGCCTGCCCCCACCCCCATGACTCAGCCTTCAAGTTCACCAGGCCTGGAGCCACCTTCTGAATTCTATTAGGGATTCTACTGGCACAGGCAATTCTGTTTCTAGGTGACATAATGGTAAGAAGACCAAAAGCTAATCAAAACTGTCCTACCACTCAAAAGAACCCTATGGAAGCATGTTTAATTTTAATGATACTTGTTCAGCAGACAAATGTGATTCCCCCCCACCCCGAGATTTACTATTCTCAGCTGCAGGTCAGAGGTTATCCTGCTGCTATTAGCCACATTCCCTAGGTAAAGAGAGTAAGTTAGATGAAATCAAATCAAGTCACAAAACCAGGAAGATTTCTACTCATAAGACAACACATGATATTGTCTGATTTGTGATTTTTAAAATATCACTTTAAAGGGGCAGCTAGGTGGCGCAGTGGATAGAGCACTGGCCCTGGAGTCAGGAAAACCTGAGTTCAAATCCGGACTCATGGGGTAGCTAGGTGGTGCAGTGGATAGAGCACTGGCCCTGGAGTCAAGAGGACCTGAGTTCAAATCTGGCCTCAGACATTTTTGACACTTGACTAGCTGTGTGACTCTGGGCAAGTCACTTAACCCCAACTGCCTCGCCAAAAAAAAAAAAAAAAGGAAATCATACTACTAGAAGAACAGGCTCACATGTACTTGCACACGTGCATGCTCTCTCTCTTGCATGCGCTCTCGCTCTCTCTTGCTCTCTCTCAGTTTACCTGGGCACTGACTACAGTGCTGAACCTAGAGTCAGAAAGACCTGACTCTGTCTCAGTTTCTTCAACTGAAAAATGGGGAGAATAACGATACCTACTTCCTAAGATTGTTGTAAGGATAAAAGGTGATAATATTTGTAAAGTGCTCTGCCAACTTTAAAGTATTATACAAACGCTAGCTGTTGTCATCATTGTATATGTTAAAGTAACAGAATCTCATTAAAAAGCACACTGAGACCTCTCTTGTTATCCCCTCACCCCTCATCTCATAGATGAGGTAACTAAGGCCAAGCAAGAGAGGCCAAATACGTTGCTCAAGGTCTCTTACTATGCCAGAGGCCCTTGAAAGCTATAGGTCCTGGGAACTTGTTTTTTAAATATTTTTATAGCTACTTCAATATAATTGGTTTCCTTTGTAATAATATGTCTTTTACTGATGCATCTTAAACCATGATTCCAAGCAAGGGTCCATTGTCTTCAGCAGAAGATCCAATGGGGCCATGACACAAAAGGGTTCAGAGGCCCTGCATTAAGCAAACAGCATTCTGGTCTGAAAAGATTCCCAAAGGGATGAGGAAGGACTCACTGGATAGATACCCAGACAACTCCAAGTTTGGGGAAGGCTGCGGGTACCTTGGGAGAGCAGTCTGGGTCCCATTTCTGGCTCTGTTCCTGGCTATGACACTGAACCAGCTGCCTAGAATCACTCTGGGCCTCCATGTTCTCACTTGCAAAATGGCAACAGGATTGCACCACAGTGGACATCCCGTGCTGTGAGGAAAGGCTTTGAATCTTTAAGATACCATTTACAAACATGAATACAGCTGGTGGGTACACACACACTTCATATACAATGCATGCAAGCTCACAAAGGATTGGCCATCCCCTCCAGCAAATGTGCCTTGACCTTGCTCAAGTAAACTAAGTCCTAGGGAGCTGCCTAAGGCACAAAGCTGAAGTGACTTGCCAGGGTCGCCTGACTAGGAAGTATCCAAGGCTGGATTTGAAGTCATCTTCCTGACTCTAAGTCTCACACTCAGCCTATTATACCACCAGGCCCCTCCTTCCCTGTGCTATGCAGATATGTATACGTGCGTATGTGCATAAATATATACACACACATACATGTACATACACACAGAGTGAGCTATCATTGACCCAAAGGAAAAAAGAAAGACATATGGGCTATACCAGGTCTTCTTAAACTTTTTCCACTTGTGACTCCTTTTTGCCAGAGAAATTTTACATGACCCCGGGTATACAGGTATATAAAATAGGGATACATACTTTCACTGTTGCCAAATTTCTTGAAACCCCCACATTCAGTTATGGGGTCATGACCCACAGTTTAAAAAGGTCTGGGCTACACTATAAATATATATATATGTGTATGAGTGTGTGCACATACATGCATATATTGTGCATATATGCATATATATATATATATACACACACACACACACACACACACATACATAGATGATAGACAGATAGACAGACAGACTGTCGTGACCCAACTGAAGCTTTAAACCTAGGCTCACAGGCTCAGAATTAGAAAGACCTCAGAGGTCCAACCACTTCACTTTACATTGAGAAACTGAAGGTAGGAAAGATTAAGTGATTAAATTAAGCTATTAGCTAAGTGGCAGAGCTGGGATATGAACCCAGGCCCTTTAACTCTAAAAATATCACAGAAAAATAAAGAATAGAGGAAATACAGTCTATACCCTGAGAAGACTTAGCCACTCCAATTACCTCACAGAACTAGTTAAGCATAGGAGATGGATGTCTACATACACAGACCTATAACAGAAAGAACCACGATGAAACATCTGCATTGATGGATGAAAGACAAATTATTTTTAGTCTTAGTTATTCCTTCCCAATACAGATTAAAAAAGGTTTGAAACTACTGACAAAATTTAATTTAATTTTAAATATGCATTCCATTTTCATTTAAAATATAGATTTTATTCACCCAAAATAAACCCAAATCCCCCATTATCAAAGTAATTGCAGGCTGAATTAACACCCACATTCATAACATATACTCATAATATAATTAACACTTATATTCAAATGCAAATATACTAACAAAATAATGTCTATTTTCTTTAAGAACTTTTAAATTATTGCGGCTGATCCAAAGTTAACCATTTAATTTTCAGGTTATTCCTGTCCTTTAAAAATTCCTGTGAGTCACAGTAGTAAAACTTTGTGATTATTTTAAACCAACATACTAATGTTGAAATGAAAACTTCAAGGCCCAAGTTATTAACATAGAAGATTGCAATATAAATTAGACGAATTTAAATTTCAGTCAAAAAAAAATTTCAGTCAGACACTCAGTTTACTACACAAAGCACAAAATCCAATTAATTCTTTTTCATTCTAATTGAACAAAATTTGGTGATAAATGGGGTTGAATCAATTTTCAATTCTCTGAAGGATGATTATTCTAAGTGTAGATTACCCACAGTCAGTCTTGCTTGCAAGATCCTAGGATGTAATCATTCAAGGTAATATAGCATCTATAGCTTCATTACTTTCCCTTTTCCCTAACTCCAATAGGACACAGAGTGAGCTTACAATAAGAGCAGTAGCAAAGGAGGCCAAGAGCTTTCAGACTTTTAGCAAATCAGGCCAGCACAATTTAGCTTAATAATCTGTTATATAGTGAATTCCCAAATCAGACAGAGCCATATTCAAATGCGAGAACATAAATACATTTCAAAGTAAAAAAATCTTTTTTTGAGACATCTTGGATTATCTTGCTATCATTCCCTTCCATTAGTAAAGCTCAGCAATGGCTGATTCCTTGCAATGTTACATCATAAATGATTCTTACATAAAGACCATAATTCACTTTGCTCTGGTAAAAGGATAAAGGACCTTACTGTAGGGGCTGGGTATAACACAGCTTATGAAAAACTGCTGGGAAAATGGGAAAATAGTATAGCAGAAACAAGATACAGACCAGTATCTTACACCATACACTAAGATACAGTCAAAATCATAAGCAGATCAGGAGAGGAAGGAATAGTTTACCAGTCCGATATATGGAGAGGGAAAGAATTTATGACCAAAGATGAGATAGAGAACATTACAAGATATAAGGAGATAATTTTGATTATATTACATTCAAGATGTTTTGCACAAACAAAACCAATGCAACCAAGAGTAGAAAGAAAACAAAAAGCTGGGGAAAGGTTTTTATAGAAAGTGACTCTGATAAAGGCCTCATTTTTCAAATATATGAAGAACTGAGTCAAATTTATAAGAATACAAGTCATTCCGCAATTGATAAAAAGTAAAAGGATGTAACAGGCAGTTTCCAGACAAAAAAGAAGCAAAGTTTTCAATAATCATATGAAAAGATGCTCTAAATTACTGTTGATTTCAAAGAAATACAAGTTCAAACAACTCTGAGGTAGCGCCTCACACCTGTCACACTGGCCAATATGACAGAAAAGGAAAATGATAAATGTTTGGAGGAGACATAGGAAAATTGGGACACCAATGCACTGTTAGTGGGGTTTGAACTGATCCAACCATTCTGGAGAGCAATTTGGAACTATGCCCAGAGGACTAGGTCTACATCCCAAAGAGATTAAAATAGAGGCAGGGAAAGGAAGAATTTATTTGTACAAAAAGTATTTATAGCGGCTCTTTTGTAGTGGCAAAAAATCAGAAATTAGAGAATGGCTAATTAAGTTCTGATATATGATTATAACAGAATACTATCGTTCTATAAGAAATGACAAGCAGGGGGCAGCTAGGTGGTGCAGTGGATTGAGCACTGGCCCTGGATTCAGGAGGACCTGAGTGCAAATCTGGCCTCAGACACTTGACACTAGCTGTGTGACCTTGGGCAAGTCACTTAACCCTCACTGCCCAGCCCCCCCCCCCTTCCGAAAAAAATTGGGGCAGCTAGGTGGCTCAGTGGATAAAGCACTGGACCTGGATTCAGGAGGACCTGAGTTCAAATCCGGCATCAGACTCTTGACACTTACTAGCTGTGTGATCCTAGGCAAGTCACTTAACCCTCACTGCCCTGCCAAAAAAAAGAAAAAGAAAAAAAAATGACAAGCAAGATGTTTCAGAAAAACCTAGAAAGACTTACAAGAACTGATGCAAAGTGAGGTGAGCAGAACCAGGAAAACATTGTACATCCTAACAACAATATTGTATGATGATCAACTGTGAATGATTTCGCTATTCTCAGCAATACAATGATCCAAGACAATTCCAATGGACTCGATGAAAAATGCTATCCACAGGGCAGCTAGTTGGCACAGTGGATAAAACACCAGCCCTGGATTCAGGAGGACCTGAGTTCAAATATGGCTTCAGTCACTTGATACTTACTACTAGCTATGTTGCCCTGGGCAAGTCGCTTAACCCCAATTATCTCTCTCTCTCTCTCTCTCTCTCTCTCTCTCTCTCTCTCTCTCTCTCTCACACACACACACACACACACACACACACAATTCTATCCACCTCCAGAGAAAGAATTGATGGTATCTGAATACAGATCAAAGTATACTATTTTTTTACTTTTTTTGTGGTTTTTGGCTTGGTTTGGAGTTGGAGGTTTTTAGCGGGGAAGGGGAGGGATCCTGTGTCTTCTTTTACAACATGAAAATATGAAAATATGTCTGCATGACTGCACATGTATACCCTATATCAAGTTGTTTGACATATCAGGGAAAGGGGAGCAGAGAGAGGGATGGAGAGAATTTGGAACTCAACATTTTTAAAAATTAATGTTCAAATTTTACATGTAATTGGGGATAAAATTTTAAATTTTTTTATAAAAATCCCAAAGCTTATGCAGATTTTCATTAACACCTCCAAAAGCTACATTATCTTGTCAGTTCATTCTTCATCCCAATCCTGGGGTTACAACAGTGAAGAAGAAAGGAGTAAGTTATAGCACCAGACTCTTCATAGCATCTGACACATTACAGAATGAGGAAAGTACAATGAAGCTAAAATGAGGCTAACATTCCACATCTGGAATTGTTGTGAAGGTATTAGCCTTCGGCCACCTGCCTATTTAAGTGTAGAACTACATACACTGAGATACTTGTAATTTTTACATATTTATTTTGTAAATATAATTTACATGCGATCAGCTCTCTTCCCTGCCCCCCTCCTAATAGGCTTTAAATGTCTTCAATATAAACCATCAAGATTTTTATTACCAAATGTCAAGAACATTGATCTTGCCAGATGCCAGCATAATTTATACACCTTTGTGGAAGAGACTTACAGGAAATATCTATGATCTCTTTTATTCATTACATTCATTCCTAACATTTCCCCTAAAATAACATTAAAAATACTAAAAATTCTCATTAACAAATTTTTCCTAACAAAAACCTGAGTCAAAAATGAAAGCTGCCAAGCACCTAAGAAGAAAACCCTTTTGTTCATTCACTGAGTGCCAGCTGTGTGGATGTGAGCATCCTCCACAGCTATAACAACTGGTATTGTCACTCCTAATAAGAGCAGTCAGAACTCTTATTGAGTTATGACTACAAGTTATCACTCATTGGATGGTTTTGAGAAAGAAGGTTTTAAATGGATACTTCAAGTACAACAACATTATAATGTGCAAAATGAAGGTAAGGACAGCACATTTCCAATTATAAAAGACAGATGGATATTCTCCTAAATTTTTGTTGAGAGACTAACAATGTTTCTAAAGAAATCTACGTTTATGGCACAACAGAGGGAAAACTAGACTTGGATGTGAATGAATGACTGTAACAAAGACTTGAAAAGAGGGAAGGGGGTGTTGAAAGAAGGTTATGAGGAGCTTTGGCCTGTCAGATCCGCGCTTTACGGGGAAAGATAATGAGTTCTGTTGTGGATATAATAAGCCTAAGATGTTTACCTGATAATCAGTTTAAGATATAGGAAAAGGCCCTTAGGGGTTTTTTCCAGTTTTTTTTTTAACTTTTTATATTTTTCCAGAGCTGGGTGTAGTCAAGTGTTTCTTCATAAATACCAAACCAATTTAATCACTAATTATCCATTGTTCCGTGATTAAAAGTCCAAAATAAATTATTGTGAATAATCTCTACAAACCAAACTGCTAACAAGAAAAATAAGTTTGTGAAAGAAAAGATCTAAGATTTGCAAATGGTCAGAAGCATGAGTCTTGATGGCAGATGTGATAAGTCCTCCATCCTTGCCCACATCCTGCCAGGGAGTCACCCCCATCACTCCACAGTGTCTACCTACTCTACTCAGAAGCCACAAGCTGCTGAATGCCATTGACAAACCACGCAACTATGTCAAATGAGTCCACTACAAATTCTTCTTATCTTATTATCTAATCTCGACTAAGCCCTCACTGTTCCACCACAAAACTTATTCTTCCTTGATTGGCTACCCCATTCCCTCAGTAGCAGAGAATGAAAACCTTCTCAAGTGCCCAACAAGGCTTCCCCTAGTACCCCCAACAGATAGCCTCAGAAATTTGAATCAGAAAATAGAAGGCACCATCCATGTGGGAATTTATTTTGCTTAACTGTACATAGTATGTAAAAAGGTTTTGTTTTTCTTGCTTTGTCAAAGGGGAAAGGGGATAGAGAACAGAATGTGGGAAGGAGAAAAGGCGGAACTCATGAAAATAAAACCAAACCGAATAATAATTTTTTAAGTAGAGGCTGTGTTCCCTGAGCTACCTCTTTTCTCCTAATATATGCCTCTAAACCCCTCTATAGTATCTTCTCTTTTATTCCTGTCCCTATGGATACAATGTACTGTGTTCAAGATCATATTCCTTCCATTCTCCTCCAGTAACCTGCCCCATCGATTAATCACTCCCAGTTTCTACTCCACTGCCACCCCCAGTCCCTAAGTAACTCACAAGGTATTAGTGCAAGGCTATTAGTCTTAAGAAACATCCCGGGGAGGGGGGGGGGGGGGCGCGCAGCTAGGTGGCACAGTAGGTAGAGCACCAGCTCATGAAGACCTGAGTTCAAATCCAGCTTCAGACACTTGTCACTTACTAGCTGCGTGACCCTGGGCAAGTCACTTTAACCCTCACTGCCTCACCAAAAAAAAAAACAAAAAAGGACACATCCCACGGCCATCTGGGTTGGAGGGGTTTTCCTCTAGCATACATACCACTTAAGGGTTTGTATGGGCTGTTTATAACATTACTTCATTTGAGATACATTCAATAAACCTGACTTTGAATGATGTCTGCAAAGGGCCATGTGCCCCCAAAGTAGCCATCACATGGTTAAGTGAGGACAGCTTCCGAGTCCTTGAAAGCAGTTGCCCCCAGGGAGGAACATTGGGGCAGAGCCTTGGACCTGGCACTCAGGTCTTAAGACAGCTCCACCTTCTCACAAGTGGAAGGAGAGGGTCAGAGTCGGTGACTTCCCAGCTCCTTTCTACTTCTAAATGATCATGATTTAATGACACTAATTACTTGCCAAAGACATACCTGAGCAATGGAATTCAGCCTTCTGACTCTGCACAGGAGGGAGTGTGGACTGTCTCCTCTAGTAACCAGGTATCCTGTTATCTCCATCATTTTCACTGATCAAATGAATTCATTCTTAGGACACTGGACACCTGTCTAGTGCTGTACTTGTGTGTCTTCATTTGAGAATATACACTACAATATAAAAGGTCAAAAATCTGTCCTCTGAGGTTACCTACTGTGGAAACTGGAACGTTTAAAACTCAGGCAGGGAAGCCATCCCCAAGAGCAGCCTCAGGCCAAGCCTTCTGGTACCTCACTGGAAAGGTGTTCAATAAATAGGAACCCAGCAAGTCAGGAAAGAAAACAGCCCAAAGCCAGAACCTGCCATCAGCCCTAGGACAAGTCTCAGCTGAGCAAGCAAACACAGCCCACCTTAGAGGATCTTGGATTTCAATGCCTGTTCGAAGCCATTAAAAAGCATTTAGCATTGATGCTAGCCTGCGATCTGTGCTTAGCTCCTAACCCTTACACTGTCATGGACCAATTGGGGAATAGTCAAAGTGAGATGCCTGAATTTGCAGTCTTTACAGATACTGAAGAGGAGCCCTTGAAGTATGTCATTCCACATTTTCATTCACTTCATACTTACATACACCATTAGGGATAATAACTCCTGTTTATAGAACAGAAAACAAGAACTTGTTATATCTGGGAAACTCTAACACTCTCAATGATCCTAGGTGGTTCACTGATGCAAATGCCCATCTTTTTAACACTGCTACTGCCTTGCTGATGATAGTCTATGACTGGAAATCATGGAACACTATCTCAGAAGAATGAAAACTAAATTGCAGTTTACCCAAAGGCAAAGGCAAAATGGCCAGTGTCAACAGGCTGCAGCGTTTTGTGAGATCTGGGCCTTAGTATCCTTATGTAAAACGAGGAAATTAGAGCAGATATCCTCTGAGGTTCCTTTCAGCTCTAAGGGTGAGACAAGAGACATCATCACCCGCATCTATGTCCAGAAAAGAACAAGAACCACTCATATATCTATAGTAAGGGTGAACACAGAGACAAGCCTGAGGACTGCGCCAGTACTGACAAGACATTCAAAGAATGAAAGGAGGCAAGGAGCCCCAGAGAAGATTTCTGGCAAGCCAGGAAATGGAACTGGAAAGGAAGGGAAGGCATGGGTACGTCACAGTCTAAGCTGACATGACAATTATCCACACCGATGACGTTATATCCATCTGAGTCTCCTGGAATTATTGTCTGAACTGACAACAACCTGAGATGATTGAATCCCTAGTTAGAAATTTAAGACTATCCATATATGAAATCAACCAAGTCACTGTCCTCCTAATGGTTCTCAATATTCGAATTTGCTTATACTCTTCAAACTCAACATGTCCAAAATGGAAGACGTTTCTTTGCCCAAAACCAAACCCATTTCAGCTAACTTACCTATTTCCATTCAGGGTCCCACCATCTTTCCAATCACCAGCTTCACAACCTCTGAGTCATCCCCCATGTCAATTCAACAAATATATTTAAATATCAGATATTATTATGCTGGATGCTGGGGTAAAAAAATGAAAAAGTCGCCGCTTTCAAAGAGCTTACAAATCCGTTAGGAATTCATTAAATCCATCCTACAAATCTATTCTCTTCATCCCCTTTTCTCCATTGAAAAGGCTACCACCCTAATCACATTATATTCATTCCCCTTGATTACTGCAATAACTTCCTAATCACTCTTCCTACCCCCTCTCCATCCTCCCCAGTGGTGCCCAAGTAAGAGTTCAAAGGCACAAGTCTGACCACATCTCTTCCCTACTCAGAAACCTTCAGCAGCTACTTAGTGCCTCCAGGACAGAAATCTAGGTCCATGAACATGTTCTTTTCTACTGTGTTGATAACTGCATCTTAATATCCTTGGTTTCCTTTATAATCCTATGTATTTTATACACTTAAAATCACTATTCTGATAAGGGACCCCTGGCCTTCACCAGACAACCAAAGGGCTCCTAGATACAAAAAAATTAAGAAACTGCTCCAGAATAAAATGCAGCTAGGTCTCAATTAATGCAAAAATGAACCCTAAGAAGAGATTCCATTTGAATTCAATCTGCATATTTCCATTGGGCTGGAACCAATGACCACACTTTCCATAATGAAAACTTTAAATAAGGTGAATTCACATACCTCTGAAGATTCATTATTTGCACTAATCTGGACCCACAGTAAAACTCTTCTCTTTTGTTATTTAAAGTGGTTCACAATCTGGAACCAACATATACTAAGTAATTTCACATTACTCTCCCTCACACACACTAACTAGATTTCAGCTAAACTGGCCCATGGGCTGTTGCTCATACACCACAGTCCCTATCCCATTTCTATGTCTAGACTGTTCTCCCTCTCTTCCCCTTCCCTTTACCCTCTTGAAATCCTAATTCCCTTCAAGACTCAGCTCAAGACTCCTAAGGAAACCTTTTCTTATCCCCCAAGTTGTTAGGGTTCTACCAACCTCACCGTCAAAATTACTGTGAATTCTCTTAGCTATTTACATTATACCAGTCCACACTGCCTGCATGGGTGCTTATCCTACCAAAGTACTGTCAATAAACTCTACTGCATTATTAATTTGTAATAAAGCAGAATATCCTCTTGGCAGGCCTATTACCAGTCTAACTCAGTAATTAGAAGGTTAGGAAGGTCCATTTATTAATTTATACCAGAAGCTATTTCTGGTACACACACTTAGCATCATGATGATGCCTGCTGCTATAGTCCACAGCCAATAAGAATTCAGGAAGTACACCTTCCTATAAGCCCAGAACGGCTCTGCTTTCAACTAATCCCCAAATGCTTTCATTACCTCCTAACTGTCTCCAGGATGCAGTTTTCTCCTCTATTCCCACTGCCAGAGCCACAGCTAAGCTTCATGTCATCACATTCCAGGATTACTATTACAAAAGCCCACCTGGAAGGGGCAGCTAGGTGGCACAGTGGATAAAGCACCAGCCCTGGAGTCAGGAGGACCTGAGTTCAAATCTGACCTCAGACACTTGACACTTACTAGCTGTGCGACCCTGGGCAAGTCACTTAACCCTCCTTGCCCTGCCCCGCCCCCAAAAAGCCCACCTGGTCTCCCACCTTCCTTCCCAGTCAATGTGTGTGTGTGTGTGTGTGTGTGTGTGTGTGTGTGTGTGTGTGTGTGTGTGTGTGAGAGAGAGAGAGAGAGAGAGAGAGAGAGAGAGAGAGAGAGAGAGAGAGAGAGGCAATTGGGGTTGACTTGCCCAGGGTCACACAACTAGTAAGTGTTAAGTGTTTGAGGCCAGATTTGAACTCAGGTCCTCCTGAATCCAGGGCCAGTGCTCTATCCACTGAGCCACCTAGTTGCCCCTCCCAGTCAATTCTGGACACCCTTGCCAGGTCTTTCTGCCTAGCAGCTGCACATCGAGTTCATACCCTTTAGCCAGCTCACTCAGGCCCACTGGAATGTGATCAGAACCTTTTCTGCTCTAGAAGCCTATTATCCAAGGCACCTAGTCCAGATGCACCTCCAACTCCTCACTTCCCACATCCACTCTTTCCCTGCAACATCTCACATCCATCCTCCCACACTCTCCTCCATTCCTATCATAATCACCCTCGATCCAGAGCATGATCTCTTCTCCCCTAGATTACGGTAAATTTCCTCTTCTTTAACTCTTTATCTTCATGTCTTGTACACCTCATGTCTTCATTAGTTACCTGCTTATGCCCATCATGGTTCTTTTAATATCCTTTGGGTACCATCAGAAAGAGTAGCAGCGTGGTGTATAATGGAAAGAGTGCTGAATTTGAGTCAGGAGGACCTGGATTCAAATCCCACGTCAGTTCTTACTAACTGGATGAGCCTGGGCAAATCACTTTGATCTCCTGACCTCAGTCCTACCCATATAAAAGACAGGATCGGCACAGGTGGCCTCTGGGGTCTTTCCCAGCTTGAATCTACCTGACCCCATGATTATCTAAGGTACTATAAAAGTGCCCATCTGTAACAACAATGAATTACAGATGAACCCCCTGATACAAATGGTACCCAGGAGATACCAAAGATGACTGCTGCACATTCTATGGATAATTTCTTCAAACAAATCATTTGAAGCAAAAAAGATTAGGCCCAATATGACAAAGATGCCTTTTTTCTGTTGACCCCAAGTCACGGTCCTTTTCTGACTGGCCCTATCAAGGCCATTTTCCCTGTCAGTCCCTTTAGACCACTCCCACAACTGTGCCCTAGCCATTGACCAGAAACCTCTTTCCTCAACAAGAATTATTCCCAGAGTCTCATCCTCCCCTGTTGCACACTTGACACCTCCCAAGTGACTGTTTGATGCCATTAGGTGGCAGTTCCTGGGACCTTCAGAAGCTCAGAGATCAGGTACAAAAGAGCCTCATTTCCCTTTTCCTTCGAGCTCTCCAGACTAAAAATAGCTGTTCTCTGTTTCATCAGCTGGTAAGCAGCTGAGATATTTTTGTTCTCAGGTTAAAAAGCAGGACAGATTGGTCCTAAAAATCATCAGTAACCAAAGTTTCAAATCACTTTTATGCACCATAATGGAAACTCCAAAATCTGACATAAGGTAGACCTCTCGGACCTCCACCCAATAGGATTTCATTAAAGTACATCAAAATGAATGAGTACTTTTAAGGTTTATAAAGCGCCTCTCACAACATGGTGGTTAATGCAAGAATTCTTATCTCCATTTTACAAATAGGAAGAGGGAACCTCAGGAAGCAACCTCAGCACTGATGTGACATCCCAAGGGTCAAAGTTCAAAAACAGCCTTGCAATAAAAACCAAATACATTTTTTCTGTGCCTCTTCTAAAGTATTTCTGTATGGAGAGAGGGAAATTTTTAAAAATTAAAGCACTCTTTCCATAACGTAGCTGACTTTCATAAAATGAATTAGCATTTAACCGATGTGCTTGGAAAGCACTCCTCCTCATTTGCCCATCTTAGAATCTCCCATCAGGCACCACCTCCAACAGACATAGTCATTTTGGATCATCCCAGTTGTGAATTCTCTCCCTGTACTAAAATGATCATGAAGAAAGTTATCCAGTTTGGTGTTGTAATTAACCCACCCCACCTCACCCCTGCCACCTGAAAGCAAGCTGCCCAAGGGCAAGAACTAGCTTTCCTTTTCTTAACTTGGTACTTGGCTACAGTATTTTTGATTATTAGTCTTTTGGGATTGATCATTTCCTTGGTATAAGAAACTCTCAGTATAGGAAATTTCCCCTCCTAATCCCCTCCTTTTATCCTTGAGATAGTGACCAGGGACACAGACATTAAGTACGTGCCCAAGGTCACACAACCAGCATGGGTCAAGAGGTATTCCTTGAACCTACATCTTCCTGTTTCTGAGGTAAGCTCTCTATCCACTGAACTGCCCACACTGCCTCTCTACTTTATAGTAAGTTACTTGGGTCAGACGCTATCTGCAGTGTGATAGACTATGTGAAAAATACAGTGCCTTGCACAGAGCAGGCCTAATAAGCCGAATAAGTATGTTGAATAAATAAGCTAAATTTAAGATCCAGATAAGGGAATTCAAGCTAAGCTGTCACAATCACAATTACAGCATTACCTCAAAAGCAGGCCTTTGCTTGAAAAAATTTTTAAAGGTAGCTATGAGTGCTATTAAGTACTGAGCTTGTTACAAGATCTGGAGTGTACTTCTATAAGTCTCAAAACACTATGTTGTTGAAAAGAAAAGAAAAATCACAACTGTGGACCTTCCTAGCAAAGAGAAGAGTCATATGATTTTCTTTAAATTAGCAAAGATGCAACAAACTTGTTCAGAAGTACCAGAGGTTTTGATAATGTTTGCACATCTATAATTAATTTTAAAAATGAAAATCCTTATCAGTATTCTTTCTCTATCATCTTCAAGCCCCAAACACACTATTCCTCTGAGCCAGTTGTTTGGTAGTGCACTTTTGCATCATTACTAATTCACATTAAAATTCACAGCTTGCCAAGGGCCAAGATCAAGATCACAAGGTACAGGCTAACTAAAGCAAAAAGAAAAAAAAAATTTAAAACCAATCTTATTTTGGCCAATTATCAAAAATTGGAATGTTAAAACCTACATCTGGCAAATTAAAATTGTATTTAATTGAGCTTTTTTGAAAGCTGAAATATTTCTAAGCCAGTATTGTGACTTTTCTTTCTACCATATTATTAATGATTCCTTTTCAACCGAAGGTCTTCTCTCTTGATATGTAAAGAAAAATTCAAAAGCTATTGAAATCAATGACAGTGAGAAGTAAAGCTCACCTTGGGATACAGAATGAGAAAAGATGAAAGATAATGTTGGAGCTGGTAGGACAGGAAGAACCTCAGAAGACAGAATGTTACATTAGGATGGATGGGTGTCAGATCTGAAGGAGGCCTTAACTGGAAACTTGCCCCCAAGTCCCATAGCAAACGAGGAGCCAAGAGATGACACATCATGGTCTATCCGCCCAGTGATCTGTGGAGTGGGCCAGCTGATTTTCTGAATCCCAGTTCCTTTCTCTCTCCACAATAAGAGGTGCTGTTTACTGTGAGCACCCAAACAGAGTTGTTTAAGTTGGAATTAAAGACAAGAGAACGTCCCACTGGCAGCTGTCCTGGACTTTATGATCTCCAGACACTCATCGTCCTGCAAACTGAAACCCTCACCTCCTCAGATCATTTCTCACCCCACAACTTCATCATGCCACCCCTTCCAGCTTCCTTTTGTCCAGTGTCTCCCCCCATTAGACTGTGAGCTCCTCCAGGAAAAGGGCTGTCTTTTGCCTTTCTTTGTATCCTCAGTGCTCAGCAGAATGCCTGGCACACAGTGGGTGCTTAATAAATGCTTACTGACCGAGGAAGGGACCACAAAGAGTAAAGTCACCGAGAGGTTAAACGACTTGGCCAAAAGAAGTCAAAGAAGGGAGTGAAACAGTCACTGGAATTGTATTCAGATACCACAGCACATCCATCATCAATAGAATATCCCCCAAGTCAACGATGCCGATCACAATCTTTTCATGCCTGCCAATCCTTTGGAATTCTTGTCTAAATCCTCCTATTACCTCAGCATATATTTTGCCCCCTTCCTCAAATTCTCCTGGCACTGCCAGGATACCAATGGGGCACAAAAGTGGCCTATGACCTTGCTCTAACCACAAACCCAGCCTGTCTTCTTTATCAGACAAACATTTCCTGGATGACATCCTGAAGAATCTCCTCTTAACCTCTCTACTAAATGGTAAGATCCTTAAAAGTCAAAGACCTTGATCATCTTAATCTTTGCGCTCCTCCAATACCTGTTTTGGTGGGTGCTTAATAAATAAATAATTATTTCAAGAGTAAAGAAATATTGGGGCAGCTAGATGGCGCAGTGGATAAAGCACTGGCCCTGGATTCAGGAGTACCTGAGTTCAAATCCGGCCTCAGACACTTGACACTTACTAGCTGTGTGACCCTGGGCAAGTCACTTAACCCCAATTGCCTCACTTAAAAAAAAAAAAAAGAGTAAAGAAATATTAAAAGATGTATGTTTCCAGACAAACAGTATGGCACAGTGGACAGAAGGTTGGCCCCAAAGTCAGGAAGGCTCGAGTTCAAATTGGGCCTCTGAGCCATGGGGAACTGTGTGACCCTGATGTGAAATCCAAGAGCCTCTAGGTGCCCCCAGGCAACTCCCTAAATTACAGCTGAAATACCAATCTGCATTCCAAGAGAGAGTTTCCATATCAGGAGTTCAGCTGAAATCACAGGGCCAGGCCAAAACATACACACACATATGTGTATATAGCTATAGGAGCATCTCAACCTCTACACATGGAAAAGAAAGGAAAAAGAGTCTCCCCTACTGCAGTAAGGTTCTGTCTAACAATCACCCCCACTACCAACTCTAGCAAAGCAGCAGTGGTAGGCAGGCCCAAGGCATTCCCCTTCGGACAAATAAACATGCCAGAAAAGGGGCCTTTGCCTCTTCTTTTGGTGACCGTTAAATTTTGAAAGGAGGAGGTAAAATTCCAAAAGTCGTGCTGTCCGTGCCGTGACGGGCTGACGACCAGGAGAGGGGAGGGTGGCAAACAAGAAAGTGGGCAGGAGGATGCGACAAGAGCCAACCCAGCCACCAGGCTTAGGCCGGGGCCTGAAAGGGCTCTTTGTCTTTCCAGTCAATGCCAGGCCTTTGAGATTGTCCTAGGCAAGAGCCAAGAAGAAAGCCAGGGTGGGCAGAGGAAGAGGAAAGCTTCTCTGGGGACGTCGCCTCTACTGCCGGGCTGCAGGAGTTCAGGCTACTGATCAACACACAAGGGTTCTCCAAGCACTCTGTGACTCAGGCATTGTCTCCTACTCTACCCCTGCCCTGCCACCAACACACACACACACTGTGTGTGTGTGTGTGTGTGTGTGTGTGTGTGTGTGTGTATCTTGTTTTAGTGCAGAGTATGAATTCCAGGAACTGGACATTCCATCTCACAGAGACCTCATCAAGGCAGGATCGGTACAACTTTTTACTTTATAACTGGCCTCTACAGAAATGTATCCTTTTTTCATCATACTATCAGCTTTTTCTATCAAGAAATGAGAAGTAGTAATAATTACTTTAAAAACAATAAAGAAGGAGGCAGCTGGATGACACAGTGGATAAAGCAGTGGCACTGGATTCAGGAGGACCTGAGTTCAAAGCCGGCCTCAAGATACTTGACACCAGTTGTGTGACCCTGGGAAAGTCATTTGACTCTCACTGCCCCGCAAAAAAAAAAAAAATATATATATATATATATATATATATATACACACACATACACACACACACACACACACACACACACACACACACACACACACACATATATATATATAGGGGGCACCTACATGGCACAGGGGATAAAGCACCAGCCCTGGATTCAGGAGGACCTGAGTTCAAATCCAGACTCAGACACTTGACACTTACTAGCTGTGTGACCCTGGGTAAGTCACTTAACACTCACTGCCCTGCCCCCCCCCAAAAAAAAGGAAAGAAAAAGAAAGAAGACTTTTGAAAACAGAATTTATAGCCTACACAGCAGAAATAATTTGCAGAATAAAAAACTTGAAACTATGGTGGCAAGTATTACCAAAGAAACAAAATATCAAATAACTGATTAGGAATACAAAAATGCAGAAATGAAGGACAATCTGGAACAAGAGAAACAAAAAGCAGTAATATTAAACAAAAACACTCTCCATATAAGCAAAATATATTGAGCTTGAAGACAGAGTGTATATAGATATACCAGGATTATAGATTTCCCAGAAGAACATGCCAAAGGAGGTGGAGTCAAGATAGAGGAATGAGTCAGCATTCTGCCTCCTTCACAACAACCCAGAAAACAAACTATACTGAATTCTGATCAGGAAAGCCGAGGAAAAGTCACACTGAGTCATCTCTCCAGCTGAGGGCAGCTCAGACAGATGGAGAGAGAGTAGGGCCAAAAGCACAGCCCCAAAACAGCAGAGACAGCAGAGGGTGGCAACAGGAGCATCAGGAATCATTCTTGCACCCAGGGGATAGTAAAAGGGCTAAGACTGAATACAACGGCTGGAAAGAGAACACCAGGCACTCCTGAACCAGCACTGGGACTGGCAATGGATGCCAGCTGGAAGCTCTGTCACCCATTACACAGCTCCAGGTCACAGAGGAGCAGTCACGTTCACAAATGAGAGAGGCCCCAGCTGTATATGGAGTAAAGAACAAATTCCAAAACCTTATCTGTGTCTCTCTGAGCCCAAGAGCAGAGAACTCTTTTTTAACCTTTAGTCCCACAGACAAGCCCAATAAGAATTCTTTAAAGAATTAAGGAGATTTTTAAAAGGGCAAAAAAAAAAATATAAAAAACAAATAAGAATGATAGAGGAAAAACAGGGGAAAAAATGAGTTATGCATAAATATAAAAAATTAACAGCTTTTAAAAAGAGGTAATAAGACTTTACTAAGGAAAATAATTCCTTAAAAATTAAAATTGACCAAACAGAAGCTATTGACTCCATGACACATCAAGAAACAATAAAACAAAGTCAAAAGTCTGAAAAAAAAAAAAGAAAATGTGAACTTTATCATAGAAAAAAAACTGTCCTGGAAAATAGATACAGGAGAAACAAATTTAAGAATTTCCACTTTTAGGACTCCCTGAAAGCCATGAACAAAATAAGAGGCTAGACATCATATTTCAAGAAATTATAGGGGGCAGCTAGGTGGCATAGTGGATAAAGCACAGGCCCTGGATTCAGGAGAACTTGAATTCAAATCTGGCCTCAGATACTTGACACTTACTAGCTTTGTGACCCTGGGCAAGTCACTTAACCCTCAATGCCCTGCAAAAAAAAGAAAAGATAACAGAAAATTGCCTTTATATCTTAAAACCAGAGGGTAAAGCAGAAATCATAACAATTCACCAGTCAGTCACCTTCTGAAACTCCAAAGTGAAAACTCCCAGGAATAGTATAGCTAAACTCCAGAATAACCAAATGAAAGAAAAAATACTGAAAGCAGCCAGAAAGAAATAATTCAAATACCAAAGAACCACAATCAGGATCACATAAGATTTAGCAGCCACCCCTTAAAGGAACAGAAGGCTTGGAACATGATATTCCAGAAGGCAAAAGATCTTTGATTACAGCCAAAAATAATCTATCCAGCAAAATCTTCCAAGGAAAAAAAATAGATATTTAATGTACTACAAGACTTTTAAGCATTCCTGATAAAAAGACTGAGTAGGCAATTTGACATTCAAGCACAGGATTCATGAAGGATAAAACTGGAACATAAGAATATAATAGATTATTATGCCAGACAGAATGATGAATGTGAAGAATTGAGAGAAATTTGGAAACACTTAAAAAGGAGCACTGCGATACAATGGAAAGAGAACTGCCTCAAGAGTCAGAAGGCCTAGGTTCAAATCCCATCTCTGGCTTTTACTACCTGTGTGACCTTAGACAAATTATTTTATGTCTCTGTGCCTCCATTTACCCATCTATAAAATGAGAGGGTTTAACTAGATGGCCTCTAAAGGCAACTAGGTGACACCAGGCCTGGTGTCAGGAAGTCCTGAGTTCAAATTCAGCCTCACACACTTATTAGCTGTGTAACCCTGGATAAATCACTTAACCCCATTTGCCTCAGTTTCCTCCTTGGCAAAATAAGCTGGAGAAAGAAATGGTAAACCACTCCATTATCTTTGCCAAGAAAACCCCAAATGGGGTCATAGGAAGAGTCAGACATGACTGAAAGGACTGAACAATAGATTTAGATCCATGATATAATTAGAATGACCTGAATTACTCGTGTCAGCTGAATTAAAGCAAAATAACCAGAACCAAGAGATCAAATCACATAATGATTACAATAATGTAACACAAAGTAATACTGAAAGACTTGGAATTTCTGAACAATGTAATTGTGACTTCAGAAAACTACTGATGAAACATGCCTCCTCCCTCTTGTCAGAGAAGTGGTGGCCTATAGGTGTTGAATGTGGCACACCTTTCCATACAGAGCCAATTTGGGGCAGTAAATCCCTGGGTAGTAAGACTGATAGCAAAATCAGTATTCATAAATTTTTTTCAAAAGAAATGGAATAATATCATATTAAAACTATAGAAAAAGATTTTAGTCAAACCAAAAAAATATCAGTTTTATTTACTTGGCAGGATTACAGACTTTAAGAGCTTTAAGGTACCTCTGAGGTTATCTACCGAGATCCGCTCATTTTACAGATCAGGAAACTGAAGGTGAAGGTCACCCAAGGTCACAAAAAGAAAGTAAGAGCCAGAATTCAAACCCAGCTCCTCAGATTATAAATAGAACGCTTTTCCATCATGCCACTCTAAAGAGAAACAAATTTTACAAGTGAAAACAGATTTATGAATATCATCTAGTAATCTAAAAAAACATAAAAATGACCAAGTAAAAGGCAATTTTAGAATTATAAAGTTTCCTAAATCAATCAAGTATGTGAAAAGAAATATTTAAAATTCCACTATTCTAGACATGCAACATCATACAGCCTTAGATGAAAACAAATCTCAATAGGAAAAAGCCTACATGCTACAGTGGAAAGAAGCCTGGACCCAAAATGAGGAGTAAGAGAGGCCTAATTTAAGATCCCCATTCCACTGTGTAACAGCTCAGTCCCACTGGGCATATCTGAAGCTCTCTAAATCCAAATTCAATACCTACCTCCAAGTTACTCTGATGAAAACACCCTAGAAATCATGAAACTCCATGTAAATGTGATTCTTACCATAGTGTCTCTATCATGCTCTGAACACACTGTAGAGCATAGTCTGTTAGACTGGAGAGGATAGAGACCAGACCAGTGACTGATTTCATTGATATGGGGGTTTTCACCCCATTCTCAGCAATTTAGGAGAGCTGCCTACAGCACTAAGAACCTTTGATATGGACTTGATGAAGGGAAGGAGCCAGCTCTCTTTGCCCAAGAACAGATGGCACCCAAGCTAGGATCCCTAGCCTCTCAGGCCCCAGCTCTCCCCTAGCCCCATACTACAAGAGCAAACCAGTCTAATCTTCTAACTACACAGCACAAAAACACCTCTTAAAACACCAGATAAATGATTTTATAATTTAGGATGAGTGGTATGTTATGTTCTATTAATCTTCACAAGCATCTCTTTAGTGAGTTTTCATTTCCTCACTTCCTTTAAGTTACAGTTTACTTGCTAATAACGATGCAATCACGCAAGTAAAATTAGACCAAACCAAAGAGTAACAATGAACACAGGTCATCATATTCAAAGAAGTGCTGACAGAAATCAAACAATAAAGATCTATCCATCACACGATAGATACCCAGTCAATTCTCAACAGTGTAATTTCCTGAATGTAGGATTCGGACTTCTTTCACATTTTTCTACCTCCATTGAATGAAAAACAGTAAGTTACACAGAACTCTCAATAACATCATCATTATGATGTGACTTAAACTTTCTTAGTCTGAAATTAAACTTAATCCTAGTTTCTTTGTTTTTTGTTTTTGCAGGGCAGTGAGGGTTAAGTGACTTGCCCAAAGTCACACAGCTACTAAGTGTCAAGTGTCTGAGGCCAGATTTGAACTCAGGTCCTTCTGAATCCAGAGCCTGATGCTTTATCCACTGCGCCACCTAGCTGTCCCCTTAAACCTAGTTTCTTAATAGTTATAGAAGCACAGAATCTTAGAGCTGAAAGGAAGACAATGAATACAGCCAGCATTTGAACACAACTCCCACAACAATCTACATATTTGCAGGGAGGGAGGGAAAACTCATCACCTGCTAAGGTGGCCCAAGCCTTATTCAACAATTGTGAAGTCTTCTCTTTCTTTTAGACAACTCTAATTGCTCAGAACACATTCTTCTGTGTCTGCACATATTGGTGTGTTATAAAGTTTAAGGATAAGCTAATGATCATTATCTTCCTCCAAAAGACTAACAATTCAGCCCTAAGCACAATACATAGTCCCTGCTCACTGAAACAGCATCTCCCCTTTAAGAAGCAGAAGAGAGGGGGCCACAGACAAGTACTTAACAGGAACTGCCACAAAGCACAGCCAGCTGTCCATCAGGGAATATGCCCTGGGTTCCAGTTTGCTTGTTTTTCTTTGCTTGGCTACCCTCTCTGCTGTTCAGGAGGCTCTCTCTTTTCTGCAGATTTGCACATATACATTTTAAGGCACACCTCTGCATTCAATGGGCATTTAAAACAATAGTTGTTAAATAGAAGTCTACCAACTGATGTATCCTAGGCCTTTACCCCTAATACTGCTCCTGCTAACTATGCAGGAGAGAAGACATCCCCAAATCTCTGGGGTTGGACTCTCAGCTTCTTATGTAGGCCCCTATCTCTACTTCCACTTGTAGATACCTAACAATTCCTTAGAGGCAAAGGCAGAGATGAGCTAGGTGGCTCAGTGGATGGAGTGTTGGGCCAGGAAGACTTGAGTTCAAATCCAGCCTCAAATACTTACTAGCTGTGTGACCCTGGGCAAGTCAATTGACTTCTGTTTGCCTCAATCCACTGAAGAAAGAAATGGCAAACCACTCCAATATCTTTGCCAAGAAAAACCCATGGCCAGTATTGGCTCACTATGGTACACAGAGGTCACAAAGAGTGTGACAGGGCTGAACGTCTTTGCCCCCTGCCCTTCCATCAGTAACAATCAGTCATTCTTGTTGTTAACTTCTTATTAATCCCAGTACTTCCTATGAATCTCCAACCATTAGCCATTAATGTATCTCTCAGACCACTAAAAGTACATATAAATGTGACTGAAAAGACTAATTTATGACTACATACAGTATTTGCAGGCTTTGTGACCACCTGTGTGTTTCTAGACAGCAATCAAGGAACTAGGAGATAAGAGACTAAAAATAAGAAAAAGATAACTGATGGACCAACTTCAGTAAAGGATGGCATCAATAAGGGCATAAGGAAAAAAGATAGCCTCAGTGAATAAAATGGCCACATCTTCAAAAATATTAGATAAGGAGAGAGAAGGAATGATATAGAGGAATTTTAGGGTACAGAGAAGGGGAACAAAAGGAGCTCATAACAGATAGCTTCAATTTTCTTAGTAAAGCAAGAGGTGAGATAAAGGCAGAGTTGGAAAGTAGAAAAGAGGAAAATCTTCATCAGCCACTAAGGGGAGTAAGATAAAGAGTCAATGAAGAAAGAATAAAAATATTGATTTTATAATATTAAGGGATCCAATGTGATTATAAAACAAATTTGTATAGTGGACCCAATAAGCCCAATGGTGTAACTTCTTCCAGCAGAGTAAAGCACCCGGGGAATCCAGCCTGGAAAGTAGATGTGGGTGACAGATGATCTACGTATGGTTGAAGAATAGCATGGTATAGAATAAGGAAGGGGGTAATGCAATGAGTAATTAAATTAGTTATCTTTAGGGCCAATAGCATTGATCATCCCCTATGGGTGGTTGAGGCAGAATGAATATTTAAGTAATGAAAGTTGGAGGCTGATAGACAGAGAACCAATATTCTAGGGGACATTAACATGCATACTGAAACTCACTAGTCTAAGGACAGAGGTTGGGGTAGGAGGAAGACTGTGACTCAGGTAACGAACTCCTTAAGAAAGAAAAGAGAGTCCTTTCTATATAAAGACCTTTTTCTCAGGGAATGTACTTGGGGAGTTGGGTCGGGGGAGGGGAGTGAGCATTTGGGGGGAAATCTGTTGTGCCAATACAGACCAAATTAATAATTTAATAATAATTAATAATTAATAATTTAGTTTTTTAAAGGAGAATGAAGTAGGATGATGAAGTATTTGCAGGGATATAAACATGTACATTAAATACACACAGGCTAGAGGCTATAGATCCCAGCAATAAGGATCTGAACTGAGTGACAGACCACGGGCTAAACCTAAAAGGAGAAAGGAAAGGCTGCCAAGCAATGACTACTGAGGATGCTGAAGGTGAAGGGGTAGGGGAAGCTGGGAGTGCTGGCATCAGACAACATACTGTAACACATGAAAGAAGGAGCAACCAGCACCAAAGACAACAACCAAGGTTGTAGCGTCTTGTAGAGCCAGATTCACAAAAAGCCACAAAAAGGACCCATCAGGTGGCAGACTTCTGGTCTGCCCCAAATCATGATGTTATCTTAGTACCATTCTTTGTCCTCAAGTTTCCCAAACCAGCCTTTGCGTTGGTCTTTATTAAAGTGCACTGACTATGCTGGATTCACTATTAATTTTTAACTCTAGAAAACCAAAGCCAACTTTTGACCATGTGTAGAATTTCCCTGGTGCCCAGCAGTACATAATTTTGGTCTCCTTGAGCTTATTATCAGTCCAAAGCACAGTGCTGACTCTACAAAGTGGTTCATCATCATTATTATACCTTCAGGAGTGCAGCCCTCAGCACCCAGCAGTTTTCTGAACAACTGTCTATGGACTTTTGATGGTGTGCACAGTCCATCAAATTGAAAGAGAAACAATTTCCACCAGTTATGGTGCTAAATCACAAAGTACAATTATACTTTCACATGCAGAACACAAGACTTGATCATAAAATGAGCAGAATCTCCCTCCTTTTTAAGATGCAAAGATCCCTTGTGCAATGTACTCAGCAGATCCTGCTGAAATTGGGAAAGGGGGGAGAAAGAGAGAGTACAGACAGAGACCATTAAAGGAGGTTCAAACTTAGAAAAATTTACATCAGAAACACAGAATACTCCCTTGAGCTTGTCAAAGAATCAAAACTAAGAAACCAACACAGTAGACACAGTCACAACAAGAAAGAGTGAGCAAATGAAACTGGAGGCAATGCAATTATAATAACTACACCAGGCCTTCAAAAAGAGCTCCTGGCAGAGGCCGACTTCAGGGGCAGGATGAACATGTCACACATACACATTACTACCCATTGGTTGGTTTTGATGAACTGCTTTTTTCCCCTTCTTTCTTTTTAAATGTTTTAGATTTTTAAAAGGAGGAGAGGGTCGAGGAAAGAATATATTTGAAAATAAATGTGACAAAAACTAAAAGCAGCAATAAAGTAATAATACTAACTCTTACTACTGTGCTAGTTATTTTATGTTCTAGAATTTTGCCAGGAATCCAAGTCAAATTTACTGGCCTATAGTTAGCAGATTCCAATTTTGTGGTACTTTTCCCATTCTCCACAATCTTTCAAAGATGACTGACAATGACTCACCAGTACCTAAGGATATGATTTGTTTGCGCCAGGTGGCTTCAGTTCATCTGTCTTTTCTATTTGTATCCCCACAGTTCTTAGTATGGTGCTTTGCAGAGCATAGAGTAATTGCTCAATAAATGCATTTTCTCATCCATTTTCTCATGGAATGAACACCCTATTCCCTCTTTTTCTGTTTTAAACATTCCAGATTAAATTCTCTCCAAAGCAAACACAACAGAAACAAGAGAAATGAGCAGTTCTGCTGTCATTTATTACCCCACCAACTCTGAACATGAGCTGAAGCCTTTCTTTGACTTTCCTCTTTCCCCCAACACAACAAAAACAGAGCTTTTTGTTCATTCTAGAGGATTAAAAAAAAAAAAAACTTTTGGGGGCTTGACTCAATTATGTCCTAGGATAGTATAATTTCAGAATGAAATATAGTACTGTTCTCTTTAAAATGTCATTCAAACAAACACTACGGACCAAGCACTAGAGATACAAATGGTTTATGTATAAAGACTTAGTTTAGGTAGGGAGATAGAACTTATGAAGAACTTATGGTGTTGTGGAGGGAGCAGGGCACTAAAGAATCGGAAGACCTGAATTCAAATTCCAGTTCTACTACTTATTACCTATATACAAATTACTATACTTTTTGGCCTTGGTTTCTTCTTTCTAGACTAGATAACTTAAAAGATAACACAGGATAAGGGCTACAAGAGTTCAGAAGAAGAAAGATCACTATGGGTTGGGATAGTTGGGGAAGATTTCACAGAGGAAATGGATCTTAGCTAAGTGAAAAAGGGAATGGCATTTGTGAAAGTAAAGGCACACTGATATACCAATGGTGGAAGGGGCAATGGGGAAGGGGAGGTGAACTGATCCAATCATTCTGTAAATCAATTTGGAATGATACCCAAAAAGTCACCAAACTGTATCAACCCTTTGATGGCACATACCCCAAACAGGTCAAAGAAAGAGTAAAACGATCAAAAAATAAAAAATAAAAACAAAAAACAAAAAAGAGTAAACCGATCCAACAGTACTCATAACAGCCACTTTTTCTTGTGAAAAACTAGAAATAAAGTAGATATCAACAAGGGCTGAGGAAATTATGGCATATGAATTGACTATGGCATGTGAATTGTGCCACTGAGAAATGACAAAAGGAACAGTTGCAGAGAAGCTTACAATGACTTTATGAACTGATGTGAAAAGCAAAGTGAGTCGAATCAAGAGAACAGCTTAACATGACTATGAAGGTGTTAAGAACTCTAATCAATGCAATGATCAGCCACAATTCCAGAGGACCAATGATGGAGCATGCTTCCCACCACTTGAAAGAGAGGAGATGAACTCAGGGTGCAGAAGGAGACATAAACTTTCAGACATGGTCAACGTGTAGGTTTGCTTTGCTTGGCTATGCTTATTTATTACAAAGGAGGCTTGGTGTTGTTTTGTTGTGGTCGTTTTAAATTTCAAGGGAGCAAGGACCAGTGACAGCAAGGCCAAAGAAAGAGAAAAGGAAAAAAGTCTCAATGAAGTATTTTTTTGTTCAGTGGGAAACACAGACAAATGGGACAGTCTTGGAACTGTACTGAATTTACTCTATACTTTAAAAAAACAACACAAGCTGTATATAATGGAGAGTCACAGTTTCATATACAACCTTCTCTCTACTTTCTAATACATGAAAATATATTCATGTTGATGAATCTGTTTAAAACTTTAAAGGAGGGGGCGGCTAGGTGGCACAGTGAATAAAGCACTGGCCCTAGATTCAGGAGGACCTGAGTTCAAATCCCGCCTCACACACTTGATACTTACTAGCTGTGTGATCCTGTCACTTAACCCTCATTGCCCCACCAAAAAAAAACAAACAAAAAAACACACTTTAAAGGAGTGAACAAATTTGAGAGAGATATGACTATATGTGCTATTGATGACTAACTCAAAGCGTCTTAAACTGTGGGTTGTGACCCCCATATGGGGTCTGATAACTGAATGTGGGGGATCACAAAAAATTTGGCAATAGTAAAAGGTTATGTATATCTATTTTATATACCTATATACCCAGAGTTGCATAAAAATTTCTCAGGCAAAAAGGGGTCATGAGCAGAAACAGTTTAAGAAGCCCTGGACTAACTGAATAAGAGGGCTTTGGAAGAAGGAAGAGTCAAGTTTAAAAAATTTTGAAGCCCAGATAACTAAGGAAATGGTGGTAAAATTAGACAACAACAGAGGAGTTCAGAGGTAACTATGCTGGGGAAAGCAAGAGCTCCATTTAAAACATGCTAAGTTTGAGGTAGAGCCAGGGCATCCAAGGAAAAAGGAAAGAGCGCAAGACAGAAGTAAGGGTTAAGAGATTCCGTTTTGGGGAAAGAATTCTCAAATACATAGAGAACTGAGTCACATTTATAAAAATACAAGTCATTGCCCAATTGATAAATGGTGAAAGGATATGAACAGGCAGTTTTCAAAGAAATCAAAACTATCTATACCCATATGAAAAATGCTCTAGATGGCTACTGAACGAGAAATGCAAATTGAAACGACTCTGAGGTATCACCTCACCCCTATCAAAGTGGCAAATACAACAAAAACAGAAAATACTGGATGCTGGAGGGGATGTGGGACAGCTGGGACACTAAGATCCAACCATTCTAGAGAGCAATTTGGAACCATGCCCAAAGGAAAGGGCTATAGAACTGCGCATTCCCTTTGATCCACCAATACCACTGCTAGGTTTATATCCCAAAAGCATCTCCAGAAAAGAGAAAAAGACCTATTTGTGCAAAAATATTTACAGCAGCTCTTTTTGTGGTGGCTAAGAACTGGAAATCAAAGGAATGCCCATCAATTGGGGAATGGCTAAACAAGCTATGGTATATGATGGTGATGGAATATTATTATGCTATAAGAAATGACAAGCAGGATGATTTCAGAGAGACCTGGAAAGAATTATATGAACCAATGTATAGTGAAGTGAGCAGAACCAAGAGAACATTGTGCACAGAGACAGCAATATTGGTTTGATGAAGAACTGTGAATGACTTAACTATTCTCAACAATACAATGATCCAAGACAATCCCAAAGGACTACTGATGAAACATACTATGCACCTCCAAAGAAAGAACTGATATTAATGCAACACAGACTGAAGCATGCTATTTTTCACTTTCTTTTATTTTTTATTCAAGTTTTCTTATATAAAATGACATATGGTAATGTTTTACATAATCATACATGTATAACATATCTGATTCCTTACCACCTTAGGGAGGGGGGGAAGGGAAGGAGAGAAGGAGGGATAAAAATTGGAACCCCAAATTATAAATAAAACTGTTTATTACTTTAAAAAAAAGAGAGAGAGATTCCATTTTGGAATCAACCAACCAGAGGTTAAAGTTGAAACCAAATGGGTAGCTGAAACTGGTCTCTGAGGGAGGAAAAAGCAGAGGACCCAAGACCTAGGGTGGTTATGCTTATATGGAGAAGGTAGAAAGAACCAGTAAGACAGACAGAAAAGGGTGGCTAGAAAGCAGGATGAAAGGAGAACCATCAAGCTTCAGTGTCAGGGAAAAGCAGTTCAAACAGGAGAAGAATGACCAGTGTTACTGAATGTTGTGGAAGGGGGATGAGGTGGCAGGAGGAATGTGGGCAGGAGGGAGGCAGGAAATGCTTGTCAGAATAAGAAGTAAATAGCAGAAAGATCTGACAGAAGAAAAGAAGCTGGGCAGCATATCAAGGACAGAGTGCAAAGGAATTCTCAAGCTATGGGCATGATGAATGTATTCACAGGCAAAGAGAAAGGGAGCCAGCCAGTAGACAGGGAAGGACTGACAGATCATCCATGGAGAAGGTCCTGGGGGAGGGTGAAGAGGACATAACAAGAGAAGACATCAAAGGGCCAGCCTAGAGAAGACTGGACACCTCTTTGTTTTCCAAGATAGAAAGGAAGTGAGAAATGATAAAGATACTGAGATTTTGAAGAAAATAGAAAAAAGGGATAAGATGAGCAAACACACCAGACTACCTTAACCTTAGTAGTATGCTGGCTGGACAGTAGGTGAGACCATCTGTCCACAATGAAAGGGGGAAGAGAAGCTGAGACCCTGAAGACTGAGAAAACCAAAGAGGAAAAACTAGATACAAGTTGCCTTCCTTAACCATACCCAAACCACTTAGCTTCCCATTTTGCTGAGTACTACAGCAACAATTAGAAACTGCAAATAAATTCTCAGTCTTTGACTACCCACTTTGCAACAAAACGTTTCAATTTTGTAAGTATCAGACATCAGCAAACACCACAGTCCTGGGCCTCAGTTGGTTCATCTGTAAAACGATGGAGTTGGACAAGATGGTCTTTAAGGGTCCTTTTAGTTACAAATTTTTGATACTACCACTAGCACCTATTTCACAGCTACCAAAGAACAAAACTTCTTTGGAATCTTTTAACTAATTTTTCCTAGCTTTCTGACAAAAATGAAGAAATTATAAATCACAGCCCAGTTGTAAGAATAAACTTATTTTCCCTTTGACCCAGCGACACCACTAATAGGGCTATATCCGAAAGAGGTCATAAAAAAGGAAAAAGGACCCACATGTACAAAAATAATTACAGCTGCTCTCTTTGTGGTGGAAAAGAATTGGAAATCGAGGGGATGCCCACCAACAGAGGAATGGCTGAACGAGTTGAGGTATATGAATGTAAAGTAATACTATCGTGCTCATCAGAAGAAATGAGCAGGCAGATTACAGAAAAATCTGGAAAGACATGAACTGATGCTGAGTGAAGTGAGCAGAACCAAGAGAACATTATACAATGTAACAGCAACACTATGTGATGATCAACTGTGAAAGACTTCGCTCTTCTCAGAGATACAATGATGCAAGGCAATTCCAGAATAGTCAACTCATGATGGAAAATGCTCTCCACATCCAGAGAAAGAATTATGGAGTCTGAATACAGATCAAAGAATATTATTGTCACTTTATTTGTTGTTGTTTTTTTATTTTTTTCTTTCTTGTGGTTTTTCTTTTTTGTTCTGG